>NC_092709.1:66124119-66287214 GCF_047496885.1 Scyliorhinus torazame
AAAACTAGAAAACAACTACTTAGTGAAAGATGAAGAACATCTAAACAGCAAGGAAGACTGACTACAGAATGATTTGGTGCCCAACATACAAGGGACAAGGAAATATAAATACACAGTACATGGGGTTCTATCATTCAATCATTTACAAATTGCTTCTCGTACCATACATTATACAGTTCATTTAACTACTGGCCACAATGAATTCTAAATGCAAATACATGAACTCTTAAAAATACATGAACAGAGATTACTATAAAGCTGGGATAGACTTCAGGGATAGATTCAAAATGATAGATCAAAATGAACAGTTAGCTAGAACCAGCTAACTGTTACAACACTTCACTATATATATCACACACACACACAGATGCTTGACAGCTCAACAGGTGGGCAATCGAGCCAGAGTCTAGGAAGATCCAAGATTACACATGTGGGGTTGGGGGGATGCCATTCCGTAGGGCAGGGACTCACTTTAGAATCCTGAGGTGCAGGAGCGGGATAGATTCGAGGACACTTGTGTTGAAGGCAAGAGTTTCTGTGGAAGAGGTCTTTGAATTGCTCCTTCCAGAGGGCGCTGACTGCCTCCCTGTTCTTGATGAACACCTCCCTGTTCTTGGACAGCAGTAGTGTTTGGGGGAGGGTGTGCAGCAGAGAATGGAGAGGGTGTGCAGCAGAGAATGGGGAGGGTGTGCAGCAGAGAATGGGGAGGGTGTGCAGCAGAGAATGGGGAGGGTGTGCAGCAGAGAATAGGGAGGGTGTGCAGCAGAGAATGGGGAGGGTGTGCAGCAGAGAATGGGGAGGGAGTGCAGCAGAGAATGGGGAGGGAGTGCAGCAGAGAATGGAATTGTGTTTAATGTGTCCCAGCCAGGGGAACAATAGGATCCTGTAACTGGACTCGGTGTCCTTGGATTAAGAAAGAGAAATTTGACCAATGTTCTCAAAGATATAGTCCAGTTAGAAAAAAAGACACTAGGGCGACATGGGGCACAGCGGTTAGCACTGCTGCCTCATAGCGCCAAGGACCCGGGTTCAATTCCAGCCCCGGGTCACTGTCCGTGTGGAGTTTGCACATTCTCCCAGTGTCCGCTTGGGTCTCACCCCATAACCTAAAGATATGCTGGCTAGGTGGATTGGCCACCCTAATTTGGCCCTTAATTGGAAAAAAAATAATTGGGTACTCTAAAATTTAATAAAAAGACAAAAGACTCTGAGAAGGATGGCTAACTAAGGATGTCGTCAGCTGTCCCTCGATTTGGGATGTCATCTACTCAGGGTGATAATTTTCTGCCATGAGTCTTCACATGAGTGAACAGGTTGATTCTCGACCCACAAATCCTTGGACACATGAGGCAAGATGTTCCACGAGGTAAACAAAAACAGAAAATGCTGGACAATCTCAGCAGGTCCGACAGCATCTGTGGAGAGTGAACGGAGCTAATGTCGAGTCTAGATGACTCTTCTGTCAAAGCTAGAGAGAACTGGAAATAGGATGAGATTCATACTGCTGTGGATGGAAGATGGTGGGGTGGAGTGGGGAAGGAGGGAGCAATGAGGCTGGATAGAGGATCAGCGATGGGTGCAGATTGACAATGATGCCGTGGACAAAAAGACAAAGGGAATGCAAATGGTGGTGATCAAGTCAAAGAAGGGTGCTGATAGTTGCACATTAAGAGATCAGACTGTGTTTATGGAAGAACAAAAGTGAGTAGTGTCAAAGGACAACCTGGGACAGGAAACAGGTGGCCCCAAGTATGGTGAGGGGGGGGGGGGGAAACAACAGTAAGGGAAAAAGAAAAACAGACGGATAGAAGAAATGAAAATGAATTGATAGAAATAAAAAGAATAAAGGTGGTGGAGGAGAGAGTTCGCAGTCTGAAGTTGTTGACCTCAATGTTAAATCCGGAAGGCTGTAACGTGCCTAATTGGAAGGTGAGGGTCTGTTCCTCCTGTTTGTGCTGGGTTTCACTGGAACTTTGCAGCAGGCCAAGGACAGACATGTGGACATGAGAGCAGGACAGTGAGTTGAAATGGCTGCCCCATGAGGTAGTAGGATTTGCTTCCTTTTCTTTCTTTCTCCACCGCTGCTCTGCCTCAATGAGTTCAGACTCAAAGCCTAATGCAGCTTGATGGACAGGTTGTCGCCATTTTGAACAATTAGTAGCAAGTTCCTCCCACTCACTAATGTTAATGCTGAACAAGTTGAGAAAGCTGTTAAAAAAAGCATAGGGTACTTGGCTTTCTAATAATGGTATAATACAAAAGGGAGTTATGCAAAACCTTTACAAAAAACACTGATTTGGCCTCAGCTGCAGTAACTTGTTTAATTATGGCCACCATAATTTAGGAAAGATGTCAATGCCCAATAGAGAGTGGAGAAGAGATTTACAAGAATAGTAAGGGATCGGACAACTATGGAGGAGCTGGGGTCGTTTTCCTTGGAGCAGAGACATTTAAAGGAAATTTGCTAGGTGTTTTTGAAATTATGATGGCACATTAATGTGGTCAGGAGCTTATCCTGGTGTCAAATCTGACAATCTAGCCCGTGAACAGATTGGTTCCGCTTCAGACAGCTGCAGGGAGAAGGGTAGAATGGATGGGCAGAAAACAGAGTTTGTAACAGGGATCAAAGGCAATGGTTTCCTTCTTCCCAATATTTAATTGGTGAAAATTTCTGCTGATCTAGTATTAGATATTGGAGAAGCAGTCTGACAATTTAAAGATAGTGGGAGGTCAAAAGAGGTGGTGGTGAGGTGGAGCTGGGTGTCATCAGTGAGCATGTGAAAATTAACAATGTTTTTGGATATTGTCACTGAAAGGTAGTATGTAGATGATAAGCCCATAAGACATAGGAGCAGAAATTAAGGCCACTCGGTCCATCAAGTCTGCTCCGCCTTCAATCATGGCTGATAGGTTTCTCATCCCCATTCTTCTGCCTTCTCCCCATACCTTGTGATCCCCTTAATCAAGAACCTATCTATCTCTGTCTTAGTCACTCCATGATTTGGCCGCCACAGCCTTCTGTGTCAAAGAGTTCCACAGATTCACCACCCTCTGGCTGAAGAAATTCCTCGTAATCTCAGTTTTAAAGGATCGTCCCTTCAATCTGAGGCTGTGCCCTCGCGTCCTAGTTTTTCCTACGAGTGGAAACATCCTCTCCACGTCCACTCTATCCAGGCCTCGCAATATCCTGCAAGTTAAGTAGGAGGGGACAAAGGATAGATCCTTACAAGAGATAATGGTATGGGAGCAGGAGGAAAACCCATTCCATGGACTCCGATTAGTTAAGAATGGAACCAAATGGAGTGAACAACAGTGGAGAAGGATCAAAGAATGGTGTGGTCAGCTGTATCATAGGCTCCAGCTCCAGTCAGGTCAAAAAGGACAAGCAGAGATGGTTTACTTTTGTCAAAGTCACATGGGATGTCATTTGTAACCATGATAAGAACAGTTCTGATACTGTAGACAAATTCATCAATGCAGGAAATCATACAACACTAATAAATAGTTCTAGCCTTACAACCCTTCCATACTCAATGGTTGGGGTTGGGGGGGGGGGGGGGGGGGGGGGGGGGGGAAAGAGAGAGAGAGAGAGAGAGAGAGAGAGAGAGAGAGAGAGAGAGAGAGAGAGAGAGAGAGAGAGAGAGAGAGAGAGAGAGAGAGAGAAAGAGGACCAGGTCATTAATACTCAACTGCAGATGAACAAAATTATACAAATACCTTCATATCTCACCTGAATTCTCCCAGGCCCTCCATTACCTGGCTGATGTAAACCTGAACTCTCTGACTAGATTCTGCAATCTTTCTGCAGGAAATCATTGCCTACCAAGAGAAAAAGAAAAGGTTTTTAAAAAATACACATTAAGACCTGCTGCATTACTGTGTACTCAAAATGTTTATGAATAGAACGCCCCCAATCTGATTACTCAAATGTCTGCAAGACACTTCACTTTGCATTGAGACACTTCAACCTTGTCTCAAGTTATGAAAGAGGCCTTCATGGTGGAAATGTTCTTATTTCCTACACCTGCTGTCAACATAGCTCCAATTGTGACAAACCATGAGTAGATCCAGGAGATGAAGTCTGGCAAATGCAGTTGAGACTACCTGAACAACAAGTTGTGCAAGACCTTACAAGAGGGAGACAGGTTCATTCAATAAATCCAGAATGGATTCAATATTGTACAAATCCCACATTGCAACTTTACTAAACTTAACAACGGAGAAAATGCACTTAAAAATGCAAATTTGGGCTAATCAACAGGCTTGAAAAGACTAATAAAATTAATAGATAGAAAAGATGGAGTATAAAATAGTAATTGTTTGGTACCTTCTCAATTGCACTCTTTAGCTTGTTCAGGTGAGTCTCAAAGAGAGGGAAATGTGAGAAAAAGAACTCCTGGAAAGTCTTGTTCCCATCTTCCTTCTCTGGCAAAGAGAAAACAACACTGATGGCAATCTTCTTCCTCCGGACCATCTGAGGGTTCGAAGTAAAGCTCTCATCTGCCATACTGAATGTCTCCTCAGTTGACCTTGTAAATAAGGAAACATTAAACACAAACAAACCAAAATCAATCATAATGAGAAGAATCTATGAGCATATTAGTAATTTCTGAACTAGTCAGCAGGGACTCCCAATGTTTGGTCACAATAGGAGAGGACCATATGGCCCATCGAGTCTGCTCTGTCATTCAATATGATCATGGCTGATCTTGGACTAACTCCACTTTCTCATCTACTCCCCATAACCCCCGATTCCCTGAGAGACCAAGTATCTGTCTGTCCCAGCCTTAAATGTATTCAATGACAGAGAATCCACAACCCTTTGGGTTGGAGAATTCCAAAGATTCACAATCCTCTGAATAAACAAATTTCTCCTCATTAGTCCTAACTGATTGACCCATCCTAAGAATGTGCCCTCCCCCATCCTGGGTATTAGATTATTGACCAGCAGGAAAAACTGTTCAGCATTCACTCTATTAAGTGCATTACCTACTTATCCGGATTCCATTTACCACTGATCAGCCCATCTGACCAGCCCGTCTATATCGTTCTGTGATCTAAGGCTATCCTACTCACTATTTACTACTTGATGCTGTTCTCATTTCACTGTAAAACAGAAAGTTAGCAAGATATTTTTGTTGAACCTGTTGAATAATTTATTTTTTTACGTTTTTCACTGTTCCTTTAACACCATATCGTTTAGTATACTTACCCAATCAATCTTAACCAATTCTCTCCTCATACCTATGTAATTAGCTTTAAGTATAACATTCTTGTTTGTGATTGGGGAATGGTACTTTCGAACTTAACATGTAATTCACTGTATTATGATCTCTATTTTCAAGTCTACCTTTTATTAAGAAATTACTAATTAACTTTGCCTCATTACACAATACCATAACTTTGCCTCATTACACAATACTAGATTGATGGTAGCTTCATCCCAAGTATATTCGAGGAAACTCACAAAAACATTCTACAGACTAATCTTCTAGGCTACTCTTGTCAATCTGACTGCCGGAGTCTATATCAAGATTAGAGTTCCCCACAATTGCTACATTGACTTTATTAGAAGCTCCAATAATTTCTTGTTTAATGCTCTTTTCAACATATAATTACTGTTAGGGGGTCTATAAACTACTCCCACCACCATTTTCTGACTCTAGCAATTCCTAATTTCCACATATACGGATTCTACTTAATGATCTCCAGAGACCAGATCCTTTCTCACTAATGTCCTTATGTCATCCTTTACTATCAGGGCTACCCCATCCCTTAACCATTGGCTTTATGACATATTGTGTGGCATGGAATATTTCTTTCTCAATCTTGATCATCTTGCAACCATGTCTCTGTAATGGCAATTAAATCTAAACCATTTACCTCTACTTGTACCACTAGTTCATCTATCTTATCACAGATGCTTTGCGCATTCAGATAAAGAATTTCATTTCATTTCCCCGCAATAATGTTATTCACTGATTCCTCTCTAAGCTACTCACCATCCTGACTTGGATATATAGCGCCATTCCTTCACTGTCACTGGGCCAAAATCCTAGAATTCCCTCCCTAACAGCACTGTGGGTGTACCTACACCTCAGGGACTCCAGCAGTTCAAGGTGGCAGCTCACTACACCTTCTCAAGGGCAACTAGGGATCGGCAATAAATGTTTGCTGAACCAGCGACGCCCAAATCCCAGAAATTAATTTAAAAAAAAACAATTTTCAGTAAGCTTGTCCCACTCTGCTTGTTTTTAACTCCCATCACTACAGTATTCTATTGCCGCAATCTCACTTTGGATTTTGAAATCTCCATTCTACTGAACCCGCCCCTGCTGTTGGATTCACAGTCCTGGTTATACGACTGGTCAGGACACTGGTCTCTGCTGGTTTAAGTGCAGCCCATCCCAACATGATGAGCTCCCTCTTCCCTTGAATGAAAATTGCTTATTGTCACAGGTAGGCTTCAAATGAAGCTACTGTGAAAAGCCCCTAGTCGCCATGTTCCTTCGCCTGTTCGGGGAGGCTGGTACGGGAATTGAACCCGCGCTGCTGGGCTTGTTCTGCTTTACAAGCCAGCTGTTTAGCCCACTGTGCTAAACCAGCCTTGCCCCACTGAATTGAAATCCATTTTTTCCACAACACTCTGAGCCATGCATTTAATTCCCCAATTTCTTTGACCCTATGCCGATAGGTGTATGGTTCAGGCAACACTCCAGAGATGATTACCTTTAAAATTTTACATTTCAAAATTCTAATGGGGCTGAAGGACCTGGGAGTATATGTGCACAAATCACTCAAAATGACAGATGGGTTGAGAAAGCAATTAATAAGGCTTATGGAATCCCAGGCTTTCTAAATAGAGTACAAAAGCAAGGGAGTTTAAAATGAACCTTTATAAAACACTCGTTCGGCCTCAACTGGAGTGTCATGTTCATTTCTGGGCACCACATTTCAAGCAAAAGATGCAGAAAACATTTACAAGAATCATTCTGCGAATAAAAGATTTTGGTTACGGGGATAGATTGGGGCAGTTTCTCTTAGAGAAGGCAGAGAGGAGATTTGAGTGAGGTGTTCAAAATCATAGGAGGCCAGGACAGAGTATAAAGGGAGAAATTGTTTCCACTGGCATAAGGCGTCAAGAATCAGAGGACACTGATTCAAGGTGAATGGTAAAAGATTCAACAGCTAGATGAGGGAAAAACCAATAGCTGTGGGATCCACTCGAGCTGGAATGCACTGCCCGAGTCTGGTAGAGGTAAATTCAAATACAGCTTTCAAAAGGGAACTTGATAAGCAGCTGGGGGGGAAACATTCTGCAGGGCACAAGGAAAAGAAAGGAGTGGGACTAGCCGAGTCGATCTTGCATACAGCTGGCACAGCCATAACAGGCTCATTCTGTGCCGCAACCATTTTATGACTTGCAGATCCAAAAACAATAACCTGCACTTATATAGCACCTTCAAAATAGTAAAACACCAAGGCACTGCTTAAAGTGGTATCAAACACTTGACACCAAGCCACATAAAAAAGATATTCGGCAGGTGACCAAAAGCACAATCACAACAGCAATGATTGGAATTATTCCTTTTATTTATTTATTTATTTTTAAAAAAAAGTATTTTTATTTACATTTCATACATAAACAGGAACACAATAACAAACCACCCCCATGCTGCACGACCCTCAACAGAAAAATACACCCTCTCCCCGAGTTCCCCCACCTGCTACGCTTCCCCCTACTACCTAACATCCAATGGTGACCAGGTCTTTAAAGTACAGAATAAACAGTGCCAGTTCCGGTAGAACCCATCAATATCTCCCCTCATGGTGCACTTAACTTTCTCGAGATACAAGAATTCCATAAGATCTCCCAGCCACACGGAGACACTGGGTGGAGAAGGCCAGGACATCTTCCCCTGCCCCAGTCTGCAGCTCTGGCAGGTCCGACACCCCAACTATGGCCCTGGGACCGGGTTCAGTTCAGTTTTGTAGAATCGCCGACATAGTGCTAAAGGAGACCCAGAGGTCCACATGCTTAGGACATGATCAGAACATGTGCACATGATTAGCCGGGCCCCTCCCACATCACCTACACTTAACCTCCACTCCCACAAATAACCTAAGCCTAGATTTGGTCAAATGGGCCCTCTGCACTACCTTCAACTGTATCAACACTAACCTCGCACATGATAATATTGCATGCACCCTACACAGGGCCTTGCGCCACACCCCATCCACCATCTCCAATCCTAACTCTACCTCCCACTTACCCTTCACCCCCTCCACACACTGCCTCTTCTGCCATGAATCCCTGCATGCTCCTCTCCTATGTCTCTGCCAGCGACAAAACCCTTTCCAACAACGAGGAAGGAGGCACCAAAGGGAACGTCAGGAAGATATTTTTGTGAAGTTGCGAACCTATAGGTATCTAAAACATCAGCCTGTGAAAGTCCAAATTTCTCCGACAACTCCATGCTCGCAAATCACCCCTCTAAAAACAAATCCCTCATCCCTTCCACCCCCCCTGAACCTAGCATCCAGCCACTTTTGGTCAAACAAATGGTTCGCACAGATTGGTGCCAACTTTGATACCACCCCCCACTTTGAAGTGTTGCTGAAACTGTCTCCATATCTTCAACGTGGAGACCACCACCGGGTTCGCTAAATATTTCACCAGCGGAAACAGCAGCAAGGCCGTCACTAACGACCTTAACGACTGGAATTATTCTTGATCAACTTTTGAGTTGACGCCCTGGGCTGCTGCACAGTCAATTCCGACCCCACTTGGCCTGGAATCGCAAGACAGTTGAAATTAACCTTTAATCTAAAGAAAACCCCAAAGTCTTTGGGGTGCCCAACAATGTTTGTAAAATTAAATGCAATTAACTTTTATTATTGAGTAACTATAACTAAATAGGCAACAAATACAACTGGTTAACTACTATCTAATTTCTAACCACCCTTCTTTTACTCGTCTCACCCTCTATACAAATACAGGAGAAACAAACAGGGTGGAAAGAGCGGTGTAAAGAAAATACTAAAAGTAAAAGGATAAGCCTCGGTTTCAGATGGACGTCTTCCAGCTAGATTCTTTCTTCAGTCGGAGCCTACTGTTGGATGATACCGTTGCCTTCAGGCTGTAATGGTTTTCACTGTAGACTCCTCAGGGTCTAGAGGCTTCTGACAGGAGGCAACAGGGGGAGCGAGAGAGGAGAGAGAGAGAGAGCTGTTTCCATCTTGAGAATCCAGTGGCAGAGAGAGAGCGAAAGAGCGACAGCGAGAAGAAACACAGCTTCTCCTTTCAGAGTTCTGCTGGGTCCTCTGAAACCCCACCTGTCAGGAACCAATTGCTGTCAGTTGTCAGGCCAATCTATTTGCCACCATCCGACCAATCGGAGTGACTCCTTCCAGTCTCTCAGGTGCCATAAACTCTGGGTTTGGCTGTTCAGAAATCTAGCACAGTTTGCAACTTCTGCATTTCCTCTGCTCGACTTAAAGACAAGTCTATTTAAAAATCCTTGGATCAAAAACGATAACAAAATATAAGAAATAGGAAATAAGGGAATCAACGGGATGGATCGTTACACTTTCCAGGATCTCAAAGTATCAACTTGTTATTTTATAGGTTAGATTTCATAAACCATGCAGATAGCGAAAATATTTCCCAATCTCTTAAAAACAATACCTTGAGGTCCCCTTCCCACTGGTAGAACTATGTTTTACCACCAATTTCCACATAAGCCATTCTTATATACTCCCCAATCTAAATGAGATCACTGATTTGTAAGCATTTTTAATCTGCAGGCTTTATCACAAGATGCCAGCCAATTTGATTAGTTTTTTAAAAAATGTTTTGATTTGCCATTCTTGCCCATTACCAGCTTCTTCCTTCAGGTATTTTGTTTTTGCCTTCTCGATCAATAATGTCTTGCAAGGTTACATTATAAACTTTACACTTACCACCTGGGAAAAATGCCATTTTCAAGACTGGTGGTCTGATTGCGTAGCCAGCGCCGCTGGAAACTACTGGCACAGCTACTGGAGTAAGAGGAATTTGGAGAAGGGAATGGTGTAATTAACAGACTGCTTAGGGATGCTGCAGGACGAAACATACAAAAACAGATTAGATGCACATTAACCATGGAATGCTTCATAAAGATAACACAAACATACAAATTACATAATAATAGTACTACAAAATCTAGTCCCTTTCCAACTGCACTAACGTAGCTTCTGAAATAGAAAATAATTCCATCCAACTGGTTATGAAAATAAGGAGCTTCCCAACCTCAAAAAACAGGAAAATGCTCTAAAAGATTAAGATTTCAGCATGATACCTTTTCTCTACTTCGAATTTAGGAGTTTCAGACAATATCAGCTTTAATGAATCAAATAAATCTGGCGAAAAGCTCATTTCTTTGAATCCAATTGATGACAGTTTTAAAAATATCAATAGTCTATTAATACATTGGCTTTAAGAAGATTTCTGAACTTGGGATTCATATGTTTGAAAAGTAAATGAAAAATGTAATAAATACCTGACCGTGCTATTCCACTATCTCCATCTTCACTTTGACCTCGGCTTGGCATATCTACAGGTGTACTATGAGCTGTAAGCAGAAAGTTTCATTAGGACCTTTACCACATTGCTGTACTCCACATAAATTGTAATTTTCTCCTCATAGTTCACTTGTCAGAAGTTGAATCCCAATTAATTCATGGAGGATAGAATTGTTAACAATAACATGAGACTTTTAGATCAAACATGGGTGCAGCATCATTCTTGGAGAAAAACAAAATCACAAGCAGCAACACAGTCAGATCTCCAGAACAATTGTCGAATTTTTAAAACTAATCTCTAACACACAAATGTCTCAGTTAGAACATACACTTCTAGCTGGAATGCAATCACAAGATGTTTCACTACTAGTCAAGGTGTCAGGCCAATTATACGCTGTAGAATGTGCAAAAATTATTTCCCCATCTCCTGTAGTGAAACCATGTTGATCAAATTGTTCATACCATCATTCCTTTTGAAAATATTTTAGTTGCCCATTTTTAAAAATAAATTTAGAGTACCCAATTATTTTTTTCCAATTAAGGGGCAATTTAGTGTGGCCAATCCACCTACCCTGCACATCTTTGGATTATGAGGGTGAAACTCACGCAGACACGGGGAGAATGTGCAAACTCCACAGTGATCCTGGGCCGGGATTGAACCCGGGTCGCCAGATCGAACCCGGGTTCTCAGCGCTGTAGGCAGCAGTGCTAACAATTCCACCACCATGCCACCCAAATCTTTGTTGCCCATTTGTGCCTTTTTTTTGGCACAGAAAACTGCTATTTTTGTAAAAGTCCAAAATCTTCCACAGAAAATAGAGCAAACCAAATGGCTATAATTCCTTTGCCAAACCCCTGACGAAGTTAACACTTGCGATTTTTGGCTGGATAATTTCAGCAGAGAGCCGTGATTTTTGGCTGGATAATTTCAGCAGAGAGTCATTCACTCACTGGCCAAGCTCACAGTTGGGGAACTACTACAGGTAGTCATGGACTAATGGCGGAGTGTCCTTGTCTTCAGGAGTGAAAGCAAGATGAAAGCAAATTTATTTTGCTGTTTGCTTGTGGTATGACTTTTCAAACTCAGAGGCAGATCAACATAGTAGACTGGTAATTGCCACCACATGTTATTACTGATCAAAAACGTAAAGTGCCAGGAGGGGGAGAAAAAATCCGAGGATCCCCAAAAAAGTCTTGCAAAGAACGAGAAGCTTGAGGAGCCTGGCCTTCCAAAACCTGTAATACTGCCACAGAAGAAAGAGTGAAGGGTTGGGTAAAGGAACCAGAAGCTGAATGGGTAAAAACAGAGGACAGTTCCCGGACAGGGACGTTCCTCTGAGCCTTGGCCACAGCAGCAAGGGTCATCTGGACTTGAAACGTTAGCTATTTTTTCTCCCGACAGATGCTGCCAGATCTGCTGAGATTTCCAGCATTTTTTTTTTGGAACAACATCCAGATGTTCTGGGCATGTCCCAGAGTCGTCAGGTACTGGGCCATCTTCTTCGAGGTAACGCCCAAGGTTTTGGGGGTAAAGGTGAAGCCATACCCAAAATTGGCAGTCTTTGGAGTATCAGACCAGCCAGAACTCAATAGGGAGGTGGGCCGATGCCCTAGCCTTTGCCTTCCTATGCCCGCTGAAGAATCCTGCTCGGCTGGTGATCAACACCACCCAAATCTGCAGACTGGCTGGCCGACCTGTCAGAATTTCTTCAACTGGAGAAAATCAAATTCACCATCTGGGGTTTGGAAGAGGGCTTCCACAAGACGTGGAGGCCATTCACCAACCTGTTCCAGGACCTGTTTGTAGCCAACAGTGCAAAGAGGAGGAGGGACCCACAGAGACACCACCAGCACTGACAAAAGGGGAGAAGGGGGAGAAAATAGGGAGACAGATATGCCGATCGCACCCCGTGCGAGAGGCGCTGAATGTTTGTAAATACGGGCAGCCGACTAGGATTAATTTATCACTATGTAATATGTGTCATTATATGGCCTTGCTATGCATGATAATGAAAACTCAATAAATAAAACATTCTATATCACAAAAAAAGAGCAAGGGGGTCAGGGAGTTATTCCTAATATTCGTCTTTTGCAAGTTGTATTTGGTTTGCATAGATTTTTTTATTTTGTATAAAATGAAAAACTCTAATAAAAACATTTTAAAAAAGGATTAAATAGGATATATGGCAGAGAAACAAGTCTTTCCGCCCAACTAGTCCATGCCGGTGTTTACATTCCACTCTCGCTTCCTCCCATCTAAATCCATCAAACACCACATTTGCCAAACATGGTGCATGTGCATGCACATGTATGTGTCACATTGTGCATTTGTCAAAACCATAGCAACTTACAGCCTCAATCCAAACATGAACAAAAGAGCTAATTTCGACAGGGGAGGCAAGAGTGATTTCTCATGACATCAAAACAGCATTTTGCAGAGTGTGGCATCAAGGAACTCCAACAAAATCAAAGTCAATGGAAATTGGGGAAAATTCTCCATTGGTTAGATTCCTGCCCAGCACAAAGGAAGATGGTTGTGGTTGTTGGAGGCCAATTCGCCGCAGGTCACTGCTGCAGGTGTTTCCTAGGTAACTAGGCCCAAGGAGGTTCAATGCCATCTTCTCAAAAGCAATTAGGGACAGACAATAATTGTTGGGCTCAGTAATAAGCCAGAAATAAATTTTAAAAACTTAATTGCCCCACTTTGCAAACGACTGTCCAATCTCTAGCCTTCTTCTCCTCTCCAAAGTCCTCAAATGAGTTGTTGCCTCCAAATTCATTCCCCATTGTTTTTGTAATGCCTTGTTCGAATCCCTTGAATCAGGTGTCTGCTCATAACACAGAAATGGCCATCATAAAGTCAACATGATATTCTACATGACAAAGGGAAACTATCCTTTCTCATCCTTCTCCACTTGTCTCCAGCCTTGGATATAGCTAACCACATCACCTTCTTCTAATGCCTCTCACCAGAGGTTAGAAACGCTTATTGTAGTCAGAAAAATCATCTGCAATGGCTTTTCACTTCGGCACAACTACTTCTGGTGTCCCCCAGGGTTCCATTTTGGCCTGCTCCTACATCCCATCTGCAAGATGTTCCTCAGCAACACCATTCAGTTCCCAGAGGTACACTTGATTACACCCAGCGAAACCCTCTGTTGACCCTGCCATTGGCTTCGATTTGTTAGATTGCTTATTCGACAGGGTACTAGAGCGGAGATTTCCTCCAATTAAGTATTGCGAGTCATGGTCTTTGGTCCCCACAGAAACTCTGTTCCAATCTACTGACTTTAGTCTCTCCCTCACAGCTGTCCAAGGGTGAACAAGACCATTTGCAACTTGGATAATGTCTTTGACCCAGAGATGCAGTTTCGACCAAATATCCTCGCCAACTCGGTCTCCTTCCCGGACATAATATTGAACTCTACTCCTTCTCAGCTCTGCCGGAGTAGTGTTTCACTATAGAAAGTGATCAACATCCATAAAGGTTTTCCAGGAAGGGAGGATGCGTTCTCTTTTAAGAAGTCACTGGGTACATGATGGATCTCAAATCCTTGAAGGATTAGATCAATTTAATTGTTAGGCCTTTCTCACCCAAATCAAATTATATGGTCTGGCTATGACTACCGGACAGAAACACCCAATTTTTTAATTTGTAAAGCTGTGAGGAAAGGATACTTTGCTCCAGTAATGACTCTGTGCACAAATAGGAATATGGTACATTAAAACAAACTTTATAATTAACACAGCATTAAACTAACTTCATGATAAAAGAAAAAAAATACAATTACCAATTGAACAATGCTTGACAATAAAATGAAACATTAACTCCAAACAGCTACATTCTTTATCGTCAAGAAAGAAAAACCCATCTCAGGTCAAAACCCACTTTTAAATACAGTTAACCACAGGAATACTTGCTGTTTAGCGATGTCTTGGAGAGAGCGGGAGAGGGAGCAGGGGATTTCCTAAAGCTGCTGTTTTGTTCTCAGCCAAATGTAAGCTGACTGACTAAAAACCTGACTGCTTCAGGCCCTGGCTCTTCCATTAATTACATCATCCTTATCCCACTCAAATCCCATGACCTGATTACTTTCAGGCTGCACGGTAGCAACAGTGGTTACCACAGTTGCTTCATAGCGCCAGGGTCCCAGGTTCGATTCCAGGTTTGCGTCACTGTCTGCAGGTTCTCCCAGTATCTGCGTGGGTTTCTCTGGGTCCTCTGGTTTCCTCCCACAAGTCCCGAAAGACGTGCTGTTGGGTGAATTGGACATTCTGAATTCTCCGTGTACCCGCATAGGCGCCGGAATGTGGCGACTAGGGGATTTTCACAGTAACTTCATTGCATCGTTAATGTAAAGCCTACTCGCGACAATAATAAAGATTATTATTATTAAGTTCCAACACAGCATCTCTAATTACCTTCTCCACAGAAATCATAACAAAAATCCATTAGGCTTGTCCTTTTACACATGAACATAGTTTGAAATAAGGATATCTCATTTTTACGAAGTCTTAATTAATTACCCCTTCAATAGCCAAAGTGTCTGCCTGTTTTTAAACTAGGATTTTTAAAACCTTACTACAGCAGATACATACACACACTAACCCAGGCTTTTAACTATTCCTGCACCGGATACATAAAATACTATAACTGAAATTTCTACATTCATCACACTCTGAAAATGACTGATCATCAGCCTCCAGCCAATCAAGGAAATTAAGGAATCATTAAGAACGTTGACAATAACACTCGATTGCCCTTAACTTACTCACTGCTCTCAGTTCAAGCTCTGGCAGAACCCAGCACCAGACATAAATGCAAAGACTAATTCTAGGTAGTACACAATGCCCATATGACACACAATTGAATACGCAGGTTCTCCAGAGGCAGAAGATAAATGTGAGAGGTGGAAAGGAGGACCATGTCCACATGTTCTGGTCATGTCCTGATTAATGGGGTTCTGGGTCTCGGTATTTAAAACACTATCAAAAATCGTGAAGGTGGAAATATTATCAGGACCTCAATTTTTGGGGTGGCGTAAGTGTAATAATATGTATATTGACTGGGATGTAAAGAGTTAACAAGTTAATCATAATGCTTCTTACCACTAGAGGGAACTACAGAACAGTCATATATATATCATGTGCCTTCGGGGAATCTGAGAGTTAGGAGTTAGAAGGCAGCTGGAAGAGTGCCAGGCCTAGGAGCAGTTGTATATGAGAAGTGTGTAGTTAGAGATAGCATAGTGTAATATAGAAACCTTCTACTTTAGGAGTGTGAATGGATCTTAGTTAGTAGTGTAATAAATTTATAGTTTTGTTCGTTAACAAAGCTTTGTGTTCTTGATTGAATGCTACGCATCCGAGCCATCCAGGTAAAGCAAACTAAAGAACACAACAGTAAGTACCAGGACTAACAGAAGAGAAAGGAGCTGATGTTGTAGCTTTTGCTATGTTGATCGCCTGGAGGAGAATTTTATTGGAATGGAAGTCAGTAGATCCACCAAAGGTATCGACATGGTTGGGGGATAGTGTGGAATTCCATAAACTTGAGAAAATTAAGTTTTGTCCTTTGTGGATCAGATAGGGGGTTCTGGACGAGATGGAAGCTGTTTTTGTCTCTATTTACTGATCTGTTTGTTACCAGTGGGTAAGGGGAGGGGGAGTAGGGGAGGTGGGAAGAGTGGGGGAGGGAAGAAGGGAAAGATTTACTGGAAATAAAGGAAACAAAATCTCAAATTAGGAGGATTGCATTGTGTTTATTTTGTGATTGAATGACTGTTTGTATGCCGGTAAGTATGTCCTATTTGAATAATAATATTAAAATCAAATAAATGCAATAACTGAATCCGACAGAATTGTTGCCCTGAATATTATAGCAGCATCCAACTAATTATGGCTCTAAGGGGCTCTAGCAAAACTGAAGTCAGGAGAAATCAAACAAAAAGTCTCTCTAGTGGTTAAAGACCAGACAAAAAAGAAACGTTATAGTTGTCAAAGACCAGGCATCACAGTTTCAAAGTCACTGCAGGAGTTCCTCAGGGAAGCTTTATCAGTTAATCTACCTTCAAGTATTTTAGCCCATAACTTTCCTTTTGTAAAGTCACAGGTAGAGTGGTTTGCTGACAATTCTATAGCATTATGTCCCATTCAATTTGTTCAATAACAAAGCTTTCCATCCCAGTCTTTAGCAGCCCTTGGATTTGGTGTGAAAGTAGCAGCTGAAATTTGAATTAAGTATCAGACAATGATCATATCTGACAAGGGATTTATCGTCCTCAGACCTTTAACAGAAGCACCACCATTATGTCCCACACGACCAACATTCTGGAGACCACCACTGTTTAGAAGCTGAACTGCACCAGACGTAGTTGCAAATAAAAGGACAGAGAGGGGGTACACTGTCAATTGGCTCCCCTTGATCTCCGAAAACCTCTCCATCATCTATAGGGATCATCAGGAGTGATGAATAATCACTACTCACCTGGAAGGGTATAGCCACAACAGCATCTAACAAGCTCACCTTTCAGAAAAGAGCAGTTTACTTTTTTGACACGCTGGCCACTGGACCAGAGATCCCCACCCTTTATGCCATGGCAAGGCTGCTCTATGCAAGATCTACAGAATACACTTTAACCTACCAAGTTTATTTCAATATCCATGTTCAATAGCACTTCTCCACAACCCTTGATTAATTAAATGTGTAGAATGACAATCAATATTCCCTGCAAATGTTTTTCCTTGTGCAGAGGCAGTTTTGTTAAATGTGCAATACCTCATTTTTTCCTGCATCACTGCTACATGTGCAATACTTTCTTTCCCCCCAATAAAGGGGCAATTTAGCATGGCCAATCCATCTACCCTGCACAACTTTGGGTTGTGGGACTGAGACCCACGCAGACACTGGAAGAATGTGCAAACCCCACATGGACAGTGACCCGGGACTGGGATCAAACCCGGGTCCTCGGCGCTGTGAGGCAGCAGTGCTAACTACTGCACCACATGCCTCCCCCCACACGTACAGTATTTAACTTAGATCAAGGTCTGTGCGGAATTTCCCAGCCTGAAGCATAGCCTTGCACGCCTGCTGTTTAGTGGAAATATTGATCCGATTTGAACCCTTCACTCCCTTGTGATCTCTACCACTTATAAGAACATGAGCAGCAATGTCATGGGGAAATGGTCACCTTCAAATTATCCTTGAAATCACACCGCCCTGAAATAAATAGAAGTGTGATTTCTCTCCTCATTGTCAATGGGGCAACATCTTGGAAATCCCTATCAGACAACATTGTAGAGATGATCTTCCACCAAAGACTGCAGTGCTCCAATGAGAGCTCATCACCTCTTTCTGGGCAACTGAGAAGGGCAAAATATGCTGAACTTTTAAATGCTACAACTGACTGCTGCTGAAGCCAAGAATATCAGGGTGAAGGAATATATTACTTTTAAAGCTTTGACCATAGGAGTACGTAACTTGGTCATAGTTTCAAAATAATGAGATGATTATTTTCATTTGGGCAGCAAATTAGGATTGTTTCCAAGTTTTTGAAGGAGGAAGCAATCTGAGGAAATATTTTCACAGTTCACAGAATTGTTACAATGCAGGAGGCCATTTGATCCATCATGTTTGCACCAGCTCTCCAAACAAGCATCATAATTTGGTACAATTTTCCTGCCTTTTCCCCATAATCCTGTACATATTTTCTATTCAAATAATCATCCAATGTCCTACTGAATGTCTTGATTGAACCTGCCAGACAATGCATTTCAGACCCCAACCACTCGCTGCGTGAAAATGTGTGTGCCCCCTCTTGTTCTTGATTCTTTTACGAGCAGGAATAGTTTCTCTCTATCTACTGTATCCAGCCCCCTCATGATTTTGAACACCCCTAGAAAATCTCCTCTTGGCCGCCTTCTCTCCAAGAAGAACAGTCCCAATCTCTTCAATCTATCAACTGAAGTGTCCCATCCCTGGAACCATTCTTGTAGACCTCTTTTACACTCTCTCCAATATATCCTTCCTATAGTGTGGTGCCCATAACTGTACACAATACTCCAGCTAAAGTAAACTGGTGGCTTGTATGAATTCAGAATAATCTCCTTGCCCTATGCCCCTATTAATAAAGCCCAGATTACTACAAGCTTTGTTAACTGCTCTCTCCACCTGCACTGTCACCTTGAATGACTTACACACATATACACCCAGGTCTCTCGGTTTCTGCACCCCTCCAAAAATTTACCTTTCATTTTATATTGTCTCTCCATGCTCTTCCTACAAAAATGCATCACCTCACACTTCTCTGTATTGAACTTCATCTGCCACCTATCTGCCCACTCCACCAACCTGTCCCATGTTCTTTTGAAGTTCTACACTGTCCTCTTCACAGTTTACAATACTGCCAAGTTTTGTGTCATCTGCATTCAAACTGTGCCTTCCGCTCCAAGATACAGATAATTAATACATGTCAGGAAATACAAGGGTCCCAACAATACAAAACCTCAATTGACCAGCCTCCCGCCTGAAAAATATCTACTCATTACTCGGTTTGCTTTTATTCAGCCAATTTTGCATCATCTTTGCCACTGTCTCTTTTATTCCAGGAGCTATAATTTTCACAAGTCTGTATAGAACGCCTTCTGAAAGTTCATGTACACAACATGAACTCTTTTTTTTCTCCATGCGACTTCTAATTTTATCCTGAATAATTGTTTCTAGAAACTTGTCCATCAGTGTGTTAAACTGACTGGTCTGTAATTGTGGGGCTATGCTTACAACCTTTTTTTGAACAAGGGCATAAGATTTGCAATTCTCCAGTCCTCTGGCACCTACCCAGAGTCTAGAGAAGACTGAAAGGTTATGGACAGCACTCCGACAATTTCCATTCTCACTTCCTTCAATATCCTTGGATGCATCTCATTTGGCCCTGGTGCCTTTTCAACTTTTAAGTAGCAACAGTCTATTCAACACTTCCTCCTCATCACTTTTGAACCCTTCCAGGGACAGTTTCCTTGTTTGGCTCCATGGCGTTGGTAGCATCTACCAGTTACTAGAATATGAAGCACACAACACTGATAGCCATTGAAACAAGCAGAACGAGAAGGAATCTGATAAATAATTGGAGAAGGAATATGTAAAGGATACAAGGAAAATGGGATTATAGATTGCTCCAAATAATGCTTGCTCTAGCATAAACATGATATACCAAATGGCCTTCTTCTATGGAGAAGTTTGTATTCGTCAACAATCCACTAAACAAATTGATTAATTTAACCAGCAACAGAAAATGCAATCAACATGCAGGTTCATGAAGTTTTCAAAACTGTGTCAAGTCTTTTACAAATTCAGTGCATTAAGTGAAGCTCAAATGTAAGTAGTGCAACTGATGAATACAAATTTGTTCCCTCCCCTATCCAATAGATGCAGAATATACAACTTGTTGAATTGGTTAGTCACACGGCAATTATTGCAAATTTAAATATTATGCACAAGTTGTGAAGCAGAGCACTGTCATTTAGAGGCAAAATCTGAAAATTAATATTAATCAATTCCCCAGCTT
Source organism: Scyliorhinus torazame (assembly GCF_047496885.1). Taxonomy (NCBI): domain Eukaryota; kingdom Metazoa; phylum Chordata; class Chondrichthyes; order Carcharhiniformes; family Scyliorhinidae; genus Scyliorhinus; species Scyliorhinus torazame. The sequence goes on from NC_092709.1 coordinate 66,144,246, forward strand.
AAACTACTGTGTATGTACAGCTTAGAAATACATAGGCAGAATTCATCAAAAAATTAAAAGGGATCATTTAGAACAGGCTCACAGATGCATGTCATTCTTGGCAATATCTTCTGCGCATGAAAGAAATCCCATTAGGAACAAAATTTATTAAACTGAAGCGACAATTTGAAAACCTTCTGCCTTTGTATTCTGCTTTACATGACAACAAAGTGCTTTTGTGTGGTCCACACTGTGGTCAGCATTCCACACAAACCTGCAAAGAAAGAAGCACTCCGGATGAGTTGGAGCGGGCCTGGGTCAGTGGGACACAGTAGCAGTTTGCTGCCGCAAACCAGCAAACGACCTAATGTTAAAAGTGGGGGTAAAAAAAATACCAGTGACTACAATAATAACTACACACAAAAATTTCAATAGTAGCAATTAAAATGCTTGTATTCACCCTTACCCAGGTTACAGCCAGCACGAGAGTTGTTGTTACCATTCTGACTAGGGCAGGGTTTTCCAGTGATGTTTTCTTGGTTGATGTATTCAAGACTATCTTGCAGCCTGCAAAACATCGATCCATATCAGGATTATGTAGAAAAGCAGATAAAGGCATATTTAAAAACTTGTTTAGCTATTCATCTAAAAGATTCTCCTAATGATACTTGTATGTACAATTGATCTATATAGGTCAGAAAGATTGAATCACAGTTTATACTGAATTAGAATTGCTTTTTTTCAAAATTAAAATGTGGAATTATCTTGGAGATGGATAGAATCTATTATTAGTGGCTGATGCATTTAAGATCACCAAGACAACTTTAAGAAGAATAAAAGTATTCTAAATTTGAGGCATCAATGGAGAAAGACAGATGAGTTTCGTACACACTCTCAGATTATAAGAAAGGGAGTTTTTTAAAAAATTTGTAAACTTTATTAATAAAAACTCAAAGAAATGTATTAGGAATAACAATTTAATTTCATCACAAAAATATTCAAAACATAAGAATCACAATAACAGTTACAAAGGAATAGAAAAGTCGACAAATTGGGACAACTGTGAAGGATTCATAGAAAATATAACCACAATACCATAATCAGCACAGAGATGTAACTAAAACAGTGGCAAGATGGAAACATTTTGTTGAGGAGCAGAATTCATCTTTGACCAATTGTGAGATTTTGAATAAGATTAGAAGCTTCTCTACCGACAGAATAGGCTTAGAAATATTAATAGTATTGCTTGTTGCCAAACTTAAGACTACCCATAGCATAGTTCAACATTGATGTTTTGAACTGAGAGTTTTAATGCGGATAGATTCGGCAAAGGCCAAAATGTTGTTGCGTTGAAATTATGAGCCATATTCACTTTATAGCAAACTGTAACAACAATTCAGTGAAGCAATCGGACCATGAAGTTTAAGTAATTGAAATGAAAAATGTCTGGTGTTATCAGGGAATTTTAGTGTTCTAGGTATTCAATTATCCTATGGTGATCCATCTAGCATGGAGGGCAGCACGGTAGCACAGTTGCTTCACAGCTCCAGGGTCCCAGGTTTGATTCCCAGCTTGGGTCACTTTCCATGCAGAGTCTGCACGTTCTCCCCGTGTCTGCATGGGTTTCCTCCGGGTGCTCCGGTTTCCTCCCACAGTCCAAAGATGTGCAGATTAGGTGGATTGGTCATGTTAAATTGCCCTTAGTGTCCAAAAAGGTTAGGCGAGGTTACTGGGTTATGGGGATGGATTGGAGGTGTGGGCTTAAGTGGGGTGCTCTTTCCAAGGGCCAGTGCAGACTCGATGGGCCGAATGGCCTTCGTCTGCACTGTAAATTCTATGATTCTATGAGGATGAGTGAAAGATCTGTAAATACTATGCACAACTGTGTCCTTGCATGCTAGCAAGGAAATAAGTCAGAATTGAATATTGCACCTAATTCTGAGCTATTATCAGATCTCTGGGTTGGCAATAGCGACCACATTGTAATATTTAAACTTGGGTCAGCCAAATCAAAGTTACTGAAAATTTACTGCAGACCAGAGGGTTAGATCTACCCAGATGGCAGATGATTTAAAGATGGCGGATTGCTGTTATTGCTGCTCAGTAAAACTGTCAATGTTGAAATTATACAGAAAGTTTTTAAAGTTACCAGAAGATGGAGGCTATCAGGCCCAGAGTCGGCTCCTCCAATCCATTAGACAGTGGCTAATCGGATATGATAATCATTAACTCCAGTATGGTCAGTGCTGAGATGGGCAGATTTTTAATCATAAAATGCCTAGTGCAGGAGGAGGCCATTGAGCCAATTGAGTCTGCACCAAGCTTATGGTGAACTTCGACAAGACACATACTTAAGGACCCAGCCTTAACAGCCCTCCGCAGAATTCCACAGATTTACTAGCCTTTTGAGAAGGAATTTCTCCTGATCTCAGTCTTAAATGGGCCATCCCTTACTCTTGATTATGCCCTCTCAGCAAGCCCCCTGAGAATCCTATATTTTTCAATCAGGTTGCCTCTCTTTCTTCTAAACCCCAATCAGCACACAGGTCCAACCTACTCAATCTGTCCCACATAAGAAAATCCCTCCATACCCGGGATCAATCTAGTGAACCTTCCCTGGACTGCCTCCAATGCCAATACATCTTTCCTCAAATAAGGGGACCAAACCAGTTAAGAAAGGCACAGTCCCAAGTGCACGGTCAGCAAGTGGGCACTTGAGCACTGGGAGTGTCATCACTTGAGTGAGACACAGTCCGTTTAAGTAAATTTAGGAATTTGGAGCAAAGTGGAAATTCAGTGCAGAGGGGAAGAGGTGCTCCTTTGCTTTCTAACCTTTTCATCTTCAGAAAGTGGTCTTGCCCTGCTACAGGAGTAAAGCTTGGTTATTTGTTGAGTATTTCAGCTGTTGCGAGGAAGCCGCAAATAAAAAAAATACAACCGTGATATCACAGGACACGAGGAAGTGGGTTTCATAGATTATCATAGAATTTACAGTGCAGAAGGCGGCCATTCGGCCCACCGAGTCTGCACCGGCTCTTGGAAAGAGCACCCTACCCAAGGTCAACACCTCCACCCTATCCCCATAACCCAGTAACCCCACCCAACACTAAGGGCAATTTATCATGGCCAATCCACCTAACCTGCACATCTTTGGTCTGTGGGAGGAAACCGGAGCACCCGGAGGAACCACACGCACACACGCGGAGGATGTGCCAACTCCGCTCAGACAGCGACCCAAGCCGGTTGGCCAGTAAGTGCTCGGTGTAAGGAGAAGTGTGGGGAAAAACTAATGTCTGATATAAGGTAAAGTTAGAGCACACACGGTAAGGTTATACAAATAATCCAAACTAGAGTTAACGCAAGAGAAGTCAAGACATGGCAAGCAGCCATGGAGTGAGTGTCCTGAGATATGTACAAAGTCATGGATACTACCAGTGTCCTGGACAATCACATGTGCAGGAAGTATTGCCAGCTGCAGAAACTGGAACGCCGGGTTTCAAACTCGAGCGGCAGCTGCAGGCACTGTGGCGCAGGGTAGGCTGACAGCTACGTGGGCAGCTTGTTCAGAGAGGTGGTCACGCAGCAACTTAAGGACCTGGAGGGAGAGAGGGGATGGGCGACCACCAAGCAGTCCAAGAGAACTAGGCAGTTGGTGCAGGAGGTTTGTGAGGAGCCTGCTCAGAAATCGATTTTCTGTTTTGGAAGCTGGCAAGTGCGCTGGTTCCTCAGAGGAATGCAATCAGCCAGGTTTGTGCTATGAGTGGCTCGGCTGTACAGGAGTGAAGGAAGAAGGAGGGAAAAGCAACAGTAATAGGGGATTCATTAGACAGGGGAACAGACAGTCATTTCTGTGACCATAGACATAACTCCAGGATGGTATGTTGCCTCCCTGGTGCCAGAGGTCGTGGTCCACATTGGTATCAGGAGAGGGGGGGTGGGGGGGGATGGGATCCTGGAATCAGAATTTAGGGAGCTAGGCAGAAGATTAGCAAGCAGGATTTCAAAGGTAATCATTTTTGGATTACTTCCAGTGCCACATGACAGCGAGTACAGAAAAAAAAAGGATAAAGCAGGTAAATAAGGTTCAGGAGGGAGGAATTTAGTTTCCTGGGACATGCTCTAGGGCAGATGACACTAGTACAAGCTGGACGGGTTGCATCTGAACAGAGCTGGGACTGAGATCCTTGCAGGGTGACTCGGCAGGGGTGTGGGAACCAGAGGAAATAATAGAGGAATACCAGGATGCACAAAATAGCGGGTGGGACAGAAAGCGCTAGTATACAGTCAGTTAATAAGTAAAGTTGGAGCAAGGGAAAAAGTAATGCTGTCGTGAATGGACGAAATATGACAAATAAGATTGGGGAGTTACAGGTGCAGACTGCATGTGGCAATATGATGTTGTGGCGATAACAAAGATGTGGCTCAGGAAATGAAAGGGAATGGGGAGGGGAGGCAGTATTGGTTAAGCAGAGCATTGCAGTGCTGAAGAAAGAGATAACCCAGAGGATTCAAGGACAGAATTAATTTGGCTGGAGCCAAAAAATAAAAAGAGTGCAATTACATTGCTCAGTGTAATCTATAGACTACAACTGGTGAAAAAGATGACAGAGATGCAAACATTATAGAAGAGTTCCAATGGTGGACTTCAATTGCCTGAATGTAGACTGAGACGCTGGTAGTGTAAAGGTCAAAGACGGGCAAAAATTCTACAGCACGTGTCCAGTCTACCAAGAAAGGATGCACTGTTGGATCTGGTTCTTGGAAATGAGGTGAGCCAGGTAGATCAAGTGCCAGTCGGGGGACATTTAAGACACAGTGATCATTGTATTGTAAGGTTTAGGATGATGATAGAAATGGAAAATAGGCAATCCAAAATCAAAATAATTAACTTGGGGAGAGCCGAATTCAATGGGGCAAGAACAGAGCTGGGCTGGTTAGACTGAAACAAAAGCGCGTACCTTCAAAACAGAAATGGGTCAGACACAGTCAAGGTACATTCCTTTAAAAGGGAGAAGCAGGGTAAACAAATCCAGAGCACCCTGGATGAAAAAGGAGGGGGAAATTAAAATAAAGTAAAGGTGTGCTTATGGCAGGTGTGAGAAACAAGAGGAATATAGGTTCAGAGGTGAAAGAGCACATGGGAGAAGCAACAGGGATTATGAAAATAGACTGACAGTCAATATAAAATGGAATCCCAAAGCCTGCTATAGGCATATAAGTAGTAAAAAGGTGGTAAAAAAGATGTAGGGTTGACGAGAGTCCTAAAAGAAGTTTCACACATGGGACGCAGGGGGCGTGGTTGATGTATTAAATGAATACTTTGCCTCAGTCTTTCCAAAGGAGGTAGATGCTACTCAGGCCATAGTGACAGTCAAGGAAATTCTTTCCCAGAAGGGTTCAAAATTGTAAGCAGCAAGCGTTGAATAGATTGACGGTACTGAAAGTTGACAAGGAACTGGAGTGGATGAGATGCATCCAAGGAAATTGAAGGAAGTGAGAAAGGAAATTGCAGTGGATGCTGGGCATAATCCTCCAGTCTTTAGATTCGGGGGAGATGCCATAAGGCTGGAGAATTGCAAATGTTACACCCATATTTAAAAAAGGTTGTAAGATAACCCCAGCAATTATAGGCCAGTCAGTTAAACATTAGTAGTGTGCAAGCTTCTAGAAACAATCAATCATTCGGGACAAAATTAGCAGTCATATGGAAAAATGTGGGTTAGCAAGGAATTAACAGAATGGATTTCGAAGGAGAAAATCGTGCTTAACTAACTGATGTTTTTTTAAGGTAACAGAAAGGGTCCACGAGGGTAATGCAGTTGATGTGGTCCACGTGGACTTTCAGAAGGCATTCGACACACTGCCACATCAGACTTGAGAAAATTTATAGCTCATGGAATAAAAGGGACAGTAGCATATGGATATGAAATTGGCTGAATATTAAGAAACAGAGTAATGGTCAATTAATATTTTTCAGATCAGGGGAAGGTTTGCAGTGGCGTACCCCAGGAGTTGGTATTAGGATCCTTGCTTTTGTTGCTATATATTCATGTACTAGATCTTGGTGTCCTGGGAACAGTTTCAAAGTTTGCAGATGATAAAAAAAACTTGGAAGTATAGTAAACCGAAGAGGACAGTATACAAGTTCAAAAGGACATCGACATGTTTGTGGATAGGGAAGATGGGTGGCAGATAAAGTTCAATGCAATGAAGCGTGATGCATTTTGGCAGGAAGAACATGGAGAGACGATATAAAAAAAGGGGAAAATTCTTAATAGGATGCAGGAGCAGAGGGACCAGAGTATAAATGCGCAAATGTCATTATAGGTAGCAGTACATGTGGCGAGAGTAGTTAATAAAGCATATAGTATCCTGGGCTTTATTAGAGGGGCATAGAGTACAAGAGCAAGGAGGTTATGTTTAGCTCATACAAGACACTAGTTAGACCACAGCTGGAATATTGTGTACAGTTCTAGGTGCCACATTATAAGGATGTGAATACATTGGAGACAGTGCAGAAGAGGTTTATAAGAATGGTTCCAGGAATGAGAAACGTCAGTTATGAGGATAGATTGGAGATGTTGAGGCTTTTCTCCTTGGAGAGATGACAAAGGAGATTTGATCAAGATGTTCAAAATCATGAGGGGATTGGACAGAGTAGATAGGGAGAAACTGTTCCCCTTCAAAGGATCAAGAACAAAAGGGCACAGATTTACAGTGATTTGCAAAAGAAGCACTGTGATGTGAGAAAAACTTTACAAACGAGTGGTGTGGGTGTGGGATGCACTGTCTGGAAGTGTGGTGGAGGCAGGTTGGATTGAGACAGTCAAGGTGGCATTAGGTAATTATTTTAATAGAAACAATGTTCAGAGGTACAGGAAAACGACGGGGAATGGCAGTAAGCCATAATGCTCATTTAGAGAGCTGGTGGAGACATGATGGCCTTCTTCTGTGCCGTAACAATTCTGTAATTCTGTGAACTATTCACAATATTCCAGGCGCAGTCTAACTAGTCCCTTATATAGTTTGACCAAGATTTCCCTATTTTTATACTCCATTTCCTTTGAAATAAAGACCAACATTCTATTTGCCTGCTCGTTATCACTTCAAAAGAATTCAATAAATTTATCAGGCACGATTTTCCCTTCATGAAGTCATGCTGAATCTGCTTGATTATATCATGTATTTCTGCTATTACATCCGGGATAATGGACCCCACCATTTTCCCCAATATCAAATGTTCAGTTAACTGGCCTATAATTAGCTGTTTTTTGTCTTGCCCCCCTTTTGAATAAATGTGTGTTAGATTGGTAGTTTTCCAATCTTCTGAGACCTTCCAGAATTTTTGGATGACTGCTACCAGTGCATCCACTATCTCTGCCAGCTACTTCTTCAAGTACCCTAGGATGCAACCTATCAGGTTCAGGAGACTTATCAGACTTTAGCCCCATTAGTTTCCCATCGTAATTTTTTTCTGATTATAGTTATTGTATTTTTTTTGTCCATGACATCTTAGTCAATCTCCACCTATTGCTGGCCCTCTATCCAGCCCCACTGCTCCACACATCCCCCAGCCCCACACCCAACAGTATAAATCTCACTCTATTTCCAGCTTTGAAAAAGAGTTAACCAGTCTCTTGAGCTCCCTTCTCGCTCCAAAGATGCTGTCAGACCTGCTGAGATGGTCCAGTATTTTCTGTTTTTGTTTTGGATTCCAGCATCCACAGTAATTCATTTTTATCTTATGTTTATGACACAAGTTTCTCACTCTCAAACTGAATGCTAAATTCTACCATGTTATGGTCACTGTTTCCTTGGGAACTTTTTTTGAGATTGTTTATTAAACCTGCCTCATTATACATTACCAAATCCATAATGGCCTGATCTCTGGTTGGATCTACAACATATTGTTCGAAGACATATTGTTCGAAATACACTATGAATTCTTCCTTTTGGCTACCTCTTCCAATATGATTTTCCCAATCTACATGAAGATTAAAGTCACCCATGATTAACGTACTGATTTTTAAAAATTTTATACATGCTCTCATTATCTCCTGATTTATTCTCCTACAGTATGGCTATTAGGGAACCTATTGACTACTCCCACAAGTGTTTTCATCCCCTTGTAATTTCTTATTTCCCCCATATGGAATCTACACCGTCCAATCCAAGATAGTTTCTAGTTATTTGTACCAAAGCTACCCCCACCATCCTTTCCTTCGTGCCTGTTCTTATGGAAAATCACATACCCCTGAACATTTAGTTGCCTGCTTTTATCTCCTTGTAACTACGTCTCTGCACTGACTAGTTATACCAATTAATCTCAATTTGTGCCATTAATTAATTTATTCTGTGCCGAATACTGTGTGCATTTAAGTAAAGAGCCATTAATTACGCCGTACAATTTTTTCTCCCTTTGACCTTACTTTCGTTTATTTTAAAGTTAGAGTACCCAATTATTTATTTTTTCCAATTAAGGGGCAATTTAGCATGGCCAATCCACCTACCCTGCACATCTTTGGGTTGTGGGGTGAAGCCCACGCAGACACGGGGAGAATGAGCAAACTCCAGACGGACAGTGACCCAGGGCCAGGATTCGAACCCGGATCCTCAGTGCCGTAGTCACAGCGCTAACCACTGCGCCACCGTGCTGCCCTACTTGCTTTTAAAAAAATGTTTGTGTACACGATCCCTTCTTGTCGCACTGGCCATCTTTACTTAAAAAGCTGCCTTCTAATGCTGCCATATCCTTTTGCTTTATAAGGCTATGTATTCCCTCTCCATTTCCCCCTGCCATTTCTGTGCAAAGGGAAGCCATGTATGGCTCAAGTTGCAAGAGTATGTGATAAAACAAATTTTATCAAAAAGACAAACTAGGCTGGAGCAAAAATTCTTACAGGCCTAAGGAAAATACTCAGGAGAACAAAGCTAATATAAAAATTACCTGAAGGCAATGCATGTGGCTATCTAAGCAACAAGTAAGGGCACTGAAAAATTCAGGGGTTAGATGTGATAATGAGAGCAAGATCTTCTTTATGTTAGATGTAAGCGTGCTATCATGGACTATTTCAAGGTTATTGGAGGATTCTTCAGGGCACATTCAAGTGTACTACCATAATGCAGCAGACTTTTAAATGGCAACACTGCATCAGCTATTGCTACCAAAGATAGGACTGGACCAAGAAATTATAGGATTGATACTATAATTGAAAGATCAAAATTAGATGTAGATGTTGTTCTGGATACAATTACTGATCTCAGAATGAATCAGGTAGCTGATCTGAACACCATTCACCAGATGTTGCCGTGCTCAGCGAGTCACTTTCCCATACATTCAATAACACACTGAGGTATATAACTGCCCGCATAGATTGGACAGAGGCCTATGTAGTATCCATATTTTAAAATGGGCAATAAGTCAATAGTAGGAAATTACGAGTCCATTGATTTTGCATTAGTTATAGAAACCATCAGAAGATGATGGAATCATTGTAGAGATGCTGAATAAGAAAATTTGGGCAGGGGTTAAGTATAACATGTAAACATGGCTTTTGGAAAGATAATTCTGTCTCACTCAACCATCAAATCTTTTGCTGAAGTTATAAGCTGGTAGGTAGAAGCCAAGCAGTTACGGTGTATCTTGGTTTTCAAAACTCATTTGACAAGGTGGTTCAAAGAGACTACTAAATAAGGTGGGGACTTGAAGAATGAGCGCAGATATTAGATTGGAAAAGGAATTGTTGCATTTCCATCGAAGGTAATGAATTGTAGGGGAGTCCTCAGGAATTGGAGTTAGGTTTGCAGTTCTTAATTTTTATCAATGATAGATGAAGACATCGATGTAGTAGTTTGTGCATTTGTGGATGACACAAGATGACACTTGGGAGTCCAAGTCCAGGATTCTCAAAAGGTAAACTTGCAGGTTGAGTCCGTAATTAAGAAAGCAAATGCAATGTTGTCATTTATCTCAAGAGGTTTGGAATATAAAAGCAGGGATGTACTTCTGAAGCTTTATAAAGCATTAGTTAGGCCCCATTTAGAATACGGTGAGCAATTTTGGGCCCCACACCTCAGGAAGGACATACTGGCACTGGAGCGGGTCCAGCGGAGATTCACATGGATGATCCCAGGAATGGTAGGCCTAACATACGATGAACGTCTGAGGATCCTGGGATTATATTCATTGGAGTTTAGGAGGTTGAGGGGAGATCTAACAGAAACTTACAAGATAATGAATGGCTTACATAGGGTGGACGGAGGGAAGTTGTTTCCATTAGCAGGGGAGACTAGGACCCGGGGGCACAGCCTTAGAATAAAAGGGAGTCACTTTAGAACAGAGATGAGGAGAAATTTCTTCAGCCAGAGAGTGGTGGGTCTGTGGAATTCATTGCCAGAGGGCGGTGGAGGCCGGGACGTTGAGTGTCTTTAAGACAGAAGTTGATATCATTTTTGATTTCTCGAGGAATTAAGGGCTATGGAGAGCGGGTAAATGGAGTTGAAATCAGCCATGATTGAATTGTGGAGTGGACTCGATGGGCCGAATGGCCTTACGTCTGCTCCTATGTCTTATGATCTTAAGATGTCTGTGGGTATAAGGGCCTAAGATGAGAAAAAGAAATTCCAAGCACATGCATACCATGCTAAATTTTTATTTTAAAAATTACAAAGAGATTCACAAAGCTTCGACGATTGACTATTGTAAATTCAGTCACTATAAGCATTGTGCTCATAGAACATTGTTCTATGTTCTATACGAGAAAGAAAGTTTGCAATCAACCATATATCTCAGGAAAACAAGTTTTTTTAAAAAAGTAAAAAACCCTTGTACTTTATTTAAAGTAGAGTCACATGTAGTAGAACCTTACATATTTGAGCTTCCGCCAGTACTGCTCTTTCTGGCAGAGAAAACCTTAGTTATCATCAGCTGAGGGGGCGAGCTAAAAAGGGGGAAAAAAAAACATTTCAGTCACTGAAATGTCATCGGTTATACGGTCTGCCAGAAATTAACAGCATAAAAACAAATACACTTTTCAGCTATAGTGTTCACCACTCCACAATTTGTAGTTTACTGAAGAATCTCCAACAATCAATATATTAAATCAAATTATCAGAAACACTCCCACTGATGTGGCCAAGGAATCAACCACCTTTATTAATTTGCAGCATACTACCAAAATATAGTGCACCATTTCCAGCAAACAGTTTTGTAACAAAGGGGCCATATTAATATCTCAAAAATAATTAAACCAATTTAATTTGACTGAATGCAGTGCTCCATTATTGTAAATGCAGCATAATATCATCAGAATGCCTTTCAAGTATGTTTCTTACCGGATGTGATGTATTTTCAATGTAGATCCCTTGTAACTCATTGCAACAGAGCCGAACATCATTTCCCCAAGCATGTTGACATCAGAAGCAGGACGAGAATACTGAAAACAAGAGCCCCCCGTAGACATTACTGTACATCACTCATGTGGGTTAGAAAATGCAGCAGAACTCAGTTTTCAGTAATATTGCTTTTGGCTCAGATGAAGCCCAAACCAGGAGTGAAGAAACTCCCATTATTTGTTTTTGCCAGTGGATGTAACCAAGTGAGGAGGTGTTTTTTTTAAAATCAGTCGCTATTCAAAAGGAAATTGGAACTATATAAGTTGAGCAAATATTTAATGAAAAGTAAATCTGAACTTTATTTCTCAATATTTAAGGATAATAGTCAAATAAATTGCTATTTTCTTTTTACTTCCATTTCTGAAGGCTGCTTAAAATTTGGGCATTGACAACCAAACAAATTCAGTAATTTTAAACAGATGTTCTGGGCAATGCTACCAAGGCCACATATATTGTACATCTCTAGTTGCACTGCGAGCGTGGTTGTGTCCTTCTCCTTGAACTACTGCAGACTTTATGGTGAAGACGATGACAATGACAATATAGTGTTTGGTAGGAAATTCAGAAAACAGATTCATCTGCTTACCTGATACCTAGGCAGTTGCTCTTTGAAAGTGTAGGTAGAAGAGGAATTTTGGGTGCAGGTACCACTGCTACCTGTGGGGTTACATTTTCCTTGTAACTTTGAACAATTCTAGAAAACAATGCAAAAGTTTAACTTCAGGGTTTTCATCTATGGTATGTTACTGGTTTATAAATCCATACGTTTTCTGATGCATACTCCAGTATATTTAACATAAAACCTTTGGGCGGGCAGGAGGGAATGAGCATAGATAATCTACAAAAACAAGTTGAATTTTTTGTATAATCTCAATCCTTAAACTTTGTTACAGTCAGAATGTTAATTGAGATTTAACACTTGTATCATTACCAGCAAATTGACATTAAACAGACAGTACAATCACAAGATTGGCTAGTTTGAGAATGAGGGAAATTCACACTTATACACCATGGAATGTGCTTCTGGATTTAAACACAAGGCCCACTTTGTGCAGAGCAGGAGATAAGTTTACTTTGTATTAGGTTTATGCTGGAACTAGATTCAAAATACCCCAGATTGGATTAGATGGAAACCTGGTCTAATCTTCATTGTTAATATTCTCTTCAGAACATAAAAGTCCACAAAACAATTCAGCGACAGTGTATTACAAATTCCCAGAAATGGAACAATGCTGACGTGAAAGCAGGGATCACCTCTCGTCTCAAATATTGTGAAAAAAATTTCACAGAATGGCCAGTGATGAGTGACTTACTAAAGGGAGAGAAATGATAAAATGATAATTCCCCTCCAAATCTGCAGGCTAATCATTTGTCGTTGGATAAGCTCAACAAAAGTTCTGAATATTTGGATGGAACTTTCTAAAAATTATAATGAACTCTATTAGCAATCTACAATTCAAAATGAATAGGTTATAGCAAGATGCTGAGAAAAGTTTGATTTGATCAGGCAGTCAACATGGTTTTGTAAAAGGGAAAATTTATTTGTAAAAAGGAGTATCACAATGGCTCATACGGATGTCTCATAGTGCCAGGGACCTGGGTTCAAATTCGGTTTTGGGTGACCTGTGTGGAGTTTGCACGTTCTTCCCCTGTCTGTGTGTATTTCCTCCGTAGTGCTCTAGTTTCCACCCACAGTCCAAAGATGTGCAGGTTAGGTGGATTGGCCATGTTAAATTGTGTCCAAAGGTTAGGCGAGGTTACAGGGATAGGGCAGGGAGTGAACCCGGGTGGGGTGCTCTTTAGGAGGTTGGTGTGGACTCGATGGACGATTCTGAATCGTATTGTGACCAGGTGTGAAGGAGCGAACTGGCTTCCCTCTATTCCACCTCCTCGGTTGGTCACAACAAAAGTTCAAGTTTCTTTTTCACGAAGATATGCCTTTTCCAAATCAAAATTTATTTAACTATTCATGCAGTGTGCAATAAGGACTCAGTTAAACAAGGTTTTCTAGAGTTAAAGGTAAAACTTATTAACCACTGAACCAGAGAAAAATAATAAAATTGTGCAGTCTCACAACAGGTTTCCTCTGCTGAAAACCTTCTTGACACTTGCAATCTCTCTGCAATGGCTGTACCCTGGCCTGTTATATTTGATATGTTGTGTTATTTCCAAAGGGTCTGTGGGTCTGTCTCGAGCAGCCATTGTTTCAATATCCAGCACTTTGCATTTTAAAAAATATATATATTTTATTGAAGTTTTTCGATCAAACAAAAATTTCCCATTTTACAACTTTGTAATAATATATACATTGATCGTTTTTTAAATAAATAATATGCTAACGGCAACTGCCAACAACAAAATAAGAAACAACAGAAATAATAACTAAAATAGTAACTTTGTGAAATCAAATATAAATAACTAATATATAAACACACACATAGAACCCCTGAAGACCCAAATGAGCCCTCCCCCGCCCCCCCCCCCCCCCCTGGGCTGCTGCTGCTGCCTGCCCTATTTTCCCTTATCGCTCTGCGAGATAGTCAAGGAACGGTTGCCACCGTCCGGTGAACCCCTGAATGCATATTTTATCCGCTCCAGTTTTATAAACCCTGCCATGTCGTTGATCCAGGCCTCCACACCCGGGGGCTTAGCTTCTTTCCACAGAAGTAGAATCCTTCGCCGGGCTACTAGGGACGCAAAGGCCAAACATCGGCCTCTCTCGCCTCCTGCACTCCCGGCTCATCTGCAACCCCAAATATAGCCAACCCCCAGCTTGGTTTGATCCGGACATCCACCACCTTCGAGATCACTTTTGCCACACCCACTCAGAACCCATGCAATACCGGACATGACCAAAACATGTGGGTGTGGTTCACCGGGCTTTCCGCGCATCTCCCGCACCTATCTTCCACTCCAAAAAACCTACTCAGCCTTGCTCCCGTCATATGCGCCCTGTGTAGAACCTTGAATTGGATCAGGCTGAGCCTGGCACACGAGGACGAAGAGTTTACCCTACTTAGGGCATCTGCCCACAGCCCCTCCTCAATCTCTTCCCCCAGCTCCTCCTCCCATTTTCCCTTCAGCTCCTCCACCATCGTCTCCCCCTCGTCTCTCATTTCCCTATATATATCTGACACCCTACCATCACCCACCCATGCCCCCGAAATCACTCTGTCCTGGATCTCTTGCGCCGGGAGCTGCGGAAATTCCCTCACCTGTTGCCTCACAAATGCCCTCACTTGCATATAGCGAAATGCATTCCCAGGTGGCAACACATATTTTTCTGTCAGTGCTCCCAGACTCACGAACGTCCCGTCTAAGAACAAGTCCTGCAATTTCGCAATTCCTGCTCGCTGCCAAGATTTAAATCCCCCATCTATCTTTCCCGGGACGAACCTATGGTTGTTCCTTATCGGGGACCACACTGAGGCTCCCGTCACTCCCTTATGTCGTCTCCACTGCCCCCAAATTTTCAGAGTTGCCACCACCACTGGGCTGGTGGTGTATATTTTCGGGGAGAACGGCAACGGCGCCGTCGCCAGTGCTTTTAAGCTAGTTCCCCTACAGGACACCATCTCCAGTCTTTTCCACGCCGCTCCTTCCCCGTCCCTCATCCACTTACATATCCTTGACACGTTGGCGGCCCAATAATAATCACTTAGACTCGGCAGTGCCAGTCCCCCTCTGTCCCTACTGCGCTGCAGGAACCCCCTCTTTACTCTTGGGGTCTTTCCAGCCCACACAAAGCTCATGATACTCTTGTCCACCTTCTTAAAAAAGGCCTTTGTAATCAGTACAGGGAGGCACTGGAACACAAAAATAAACCTCGGAAGGACCACCATTTTAACCGCCTGCACCCTGCCCGCCAATGACAGGGGCGCCATGTCCCACCTCCTAAAGTCCTCTTCCATCTGCTCTACCAGTCGTGCCAAGTTAAGCTTATGCAAGGTTCCCCAGTTCCTGGCCACCTGGATCCCTAAATATCGGAAATCTCTTCTTACCCTCCTCAACGGTAAATCATCTATTCCCCTGCCCTGTTCCCCGGGGTGCATCACAAACAGTTCACTCGTCCCCATATTCAATTTATATCCTGAAAATTCTCCAAACTCCGAGTGTCTGCATTATCTCAGGCATCCCCTCCACTGGGTCCGTATTGCAGCGGGTCTTTGTCTCTTTTCAGGATCAGCGATATCGTCGCCTCCGACATCGTCGGGGGTAGTATCCCCCTTTCCCTAGCCTCATTAAAGGTTCTCGGCAGAAGTGGGGCCAGCAGGTCCACGTATTTCCTATAGAACTCCACCGGGAACCCATCCGGTCCCAGGGCCTTCCCTGCCTGCATGTTCCCAATTCCTTTTACCACCTCCTCCACCTCAATCTGCGCTCCCAGTCCTCTCATCTCTTGTTCCTCAACCTTCGGGAACTCCAGCTGGTCTAGGAAACGCATCATTCCCTCTTTCCCTTCCGGGGGTTGAGCCTTATATAGCCTCTCGTAAAATACCTTAAACACCCAGTTCACCCTCTCCGCTCCCCGTTCCATCTTTCCCTCCTCGTCCCAAACCCCTCCAATCTCTCTCGCCGCGCCCCCCCTCTTCCTAAGTTGTTGGGCCAGCAGCCGGCTCGCCTTCTCTCCATATTCATACTGCACTCCCTGTACCTTCCTCCATTGTGCCTCCGCTTTACCCGTGGTCAACAAGTCAAAGTCCGTGTGCAATCTCAGTCTTTCCCTGTATAGCCCTTCATCTGGAGCCTCCGCATATTGCCTATCCACCCTCAAAATCTCCCCCAACAATCTCACCCTTTCTTTACCCTCCTGTTTCCCCTTATGGGCCCTTATGGAGATCAGTTCCCCTCTAACCACCGCCTTCAGCGCCTCCCAGACCACTCCCACCTGGACCTCTGTCATCATTGATCTCTAGGTACCTTTCAATACATCCCCTCACCCTTACACATACCCCCTCGTCCGCCAACAGCCCCATATCTAATCTCCAGAGTGGGCGCTGCTCCTTTTCCTCTCCTACTTCCAGATCTACCCAATGTGGGGCATGATCTGAAATGGCTATAGCCGAAAACTCCGTTCCTGCCACCTTCGGGATCAGCGCCCTTCCCAGGACAAAGAAGTCTATCCGGGAGTACACTTTGTGGACATGGGAGAAGGAGGAAAACTCTTTACTCCTTGGTCCAGTAAATCTCCAGGGATCCACTCCTCCCATCTGCTCCATAAAGCCCTTAAGCACCTTGGCTGATGCCGGCCTCCTCCCGGTCCTAGATCTGGACCGGTCCAGCCCTGGGTCCAGTTCCGTGTTGAAGTCCCCCCCCATTACCAACTTTCCCATCTCTAGGTCCGGGATGCGCCCCAACATACACTTCATAAAGTTTGCATCATCCCAGTTCGGGGCATATACGTTCACCAACACCACCGCCTCACCTTGCAATCTGCCACTCACCATCACGTATCTACCCCCACTGTCCACCACTGTGGTCTTCGCCTCAAACAATACCCTTTTCCCCACCAGTATTGCCACCCCTCTACCAAGCCCGAGTGGAATACCTGTCTCACCCATCCTTTTCTTAATCTGACCTGATCCGCCAGTTTCAGGTGCGTCTCCTGAAGCATGACCACGTCTGCCTTTAGCTTCTTTAGGTGCGCAAATACCCTTGCCCTCTTTTTAAAAATAATATATTTTATTCAAGATTTTCTGGCCAAACATAACAGTACATAGTGTTTCTTTTAAACAACAATAAAGCAATATAAATAACAGTGGCCAGTTTTAAACAAATAAATAAATAATATATGAACAGAAACAAAAACCAAACTAAATGGCAACTGCCTTGTCAAAAATAGTTACTCTCCAAAGATACAATCCAACAGTCCAATATACATTACCTAAAACAAGTGCCTATACATATACAATAACATCCCTGAGAGTCCGTCCAATTCCTCCCCCCCCACCCTGGGTTGCTGCTGTTGTCTTATTCTTTTCCATTCCCTCTATCTTTCTGTGAGGTAGTCGACGAACGGTTGCCACCGCCTGGTGAACCCTTGAGCCGAACCCCTTAGTACGAACTTAATCCGTTCTAACTTTATAAACCCTGCCATGTCATTTATCCAGGTCTCCACACCCGGGGGTTTGGCTTCCTTCCACATTAACAATATCCTGCGCCGGGCTACTAGGGACGCAAAGGCCAAAACATCAGCCTCTCTTGCCTCCTGCACTCCCGGCTCTTCTGCAACCCCAAATATAGCCAACCCCCAGCTTGGTTCGACCTGGACCCCCACCACCTTCGAAAGCACCTTTGCCACCCCCACCCAAAATCCCTGTAGTGCCGGGCATGACCAGAACATGTGGGTGTGATTCGCTGGGCTTCTCGAGCATCTCGCACACCTATCCTCTACCCCAAAAAATTTACTGAGCCGTGCTCCAGTCATATGCGCCCTGTGTAACACCTTAAATTGTATCAGACTTAGCCTGGCACACGAGGACGATGAGTTTACCCTACGTAGGGCATCAGCCCACAGCCCCTCCTCAATCTCCTCCCCCAGCTCTTCTTCCCATTTCCCTTTCAGCTCATCTACCATGATCTCCCCCTCGTCCCTCATTTCCCTATATATGCCCGACACCTTACCATCCCCCACCCACGTCTCTGAGATCACTCTATCCTGCACCTCCTGCGTCGGGAGCTGCGGGAATTCCCTCACCTGTTGCCTCGCAAAAGCCCTCAGTTGCATATACCGAAATGCATTCCCTTGGGGCAACCCAAATTTTTCCGTCAGCGCTCCCAGACTCGCAAACATCCCATCTACGAACAGATCTCTCAATTGTGCTACCCCTGCTCTTTGCCATGCTCCAAATCCCCCATCCATTCTCCCCGGAACAAACCTACGGTTATTTCTTATCGGGGACCGCACCGAGGCTCCCGTCTTTCCCCTATGCCGTCTCCACTGTCCCCAAATTTTCAATGTAGCCACCACCACCGGGCTTGTGGTGTATTTCTTCGGTGAGAACGGCAACGGCGCCGTCACCATAGCTTGTAGGCTAGTCCCCCTGCAGGACGCCCTCTCCAATCTCTTCCACGCCGCTCCCTCCTCTTCTCCCATCCACTTACACACCATTGAAATATTGGCGGCCCAGTAGTACTCACTAAGGCTCTGTAGTGCCAGCCACCCCCCCCCCACCCCTTGTCCCTACTACGCTGCAAAAATCCCCTCCTCACTCTCGGGGTCTTCCCAGCCCACACAAAACTCATAATACTCTTCTCGATTCTTTTGAAAAAAGCCTTCGTGACCACCACCGGGAGGCACTGAAACACAAAAAGGAATCTCGGGAGGACCACCATTTTAACCGCCTGCACCCTACCTGCCAGTGACAGGGACACCATGTCCCATCTCTTGAAATCCTCCTCCATCTGTTCCACCAACCGTGTTAAATTAAGCCTATGTAATGTACCCCAATTCTTGGCTATCTGGATCCCCAAGTACCGGAAGTCCCTTGTTACCTTCCTCAACGGTAAATCCTCAATTTCTCTGCTCTGCTCCCCTGGATGCACCACAAACAACTTACTTTTCCCCATGTTCAATTTATACCCTGAAAAATCCCCAAACTCCCCAAGTATCCGCATTATCTCTGGCATCCCCTCCGCCGGGTCCGCCACATATAGCAACAAATCATCCGCATACAGAGATACCCGGTGTTCTTCTCCTCCCCTGAGTACTCCCCTCCACTTCCTGGAACCCCTCAATGCTATGGCCAGGGGCTCAATCGCCAATGCAAACAATAACTGGGACAGAGGACATCCCTGCCTCCTCCCTCTATGGAGCCGAAAATAATCAGACCCCCGTCCATTCGTGACCACGCTCGCCATCGGGGCCCTATACAGCAACTGTGCCCATCTGATATACCCATCTCCAAAGCCAAATCTCCTCAGCACCTCCCACAAATAATCCCACTCCACTCTATCAAATGCTTTCTCGGCATCCATCGCCACCACTATCTCCGCTTCCCCCTCTGGTGGGGGCATCATCATTACCCCTAGCAGCCTCCGTATACTTGTATTCAGCTGTCTCCCCTTCACAAACCCAGTTTGGTCCTCATGAACCACCCCCGGGACACAATCCTCTATCCTCGTTGCCATTACCTTGGCCAGAATCTTAGCGTCCACATTCAGGAGGGAAATAGGCCTATAGGACCCGCATTGCAGCGGGTCTTTTTCCTTCTTTAGGAGGAGCGATATCGTTGCCTCTGACATAGTCGGGGGCAGCTGCCCCCTTTCCCTCGCCTCATTAAAGGTTCTCATCAGTAGCGGGGCCAGCAAGTCCATATATTTCCTATAGAATTCAACTGGGAATCCGTCTGGTCCCGGGGCCTTCCCCGCCTGCATGCTCCCAATCCCTTTCACTACTTCCTCCGTCTCAATCTGTGCTCCCAGTCCCACCCTCTCCTGCTCCTCCACCTTAGGAAATTCCAGCTGATCCAGAAAGCACATCATTCTCTCCTTCCCATCCGGGGGCTAAGCTTCATATAATCTTTCATAAAATGCCTTGAACATTCCATTCACTCTCTCCGCTCCCCGCTCCATCTCTCCCGCTTTATCTCTCACCCCCCCCATCTCCCTCGCTGCTCCCCTTTTCCTCAGTTGGTGGGCCAGCAACCTGCTCGCCTTCTCCCCATATTCGTACTGTACACCCTGTGCCTTCCTCCATTGTGCCTCTGCATTACCCATAGTCAACAAGTCAAATTCTACATGCAGCCTTTGCCTTTCCCTGTACAGTCCCTCCTCCGGTGCCTCCGCATATTGTCTGTCCACCCTCAGAAGTTCTTTCAACAACCGCTCCCTTTCCCTACCCTCCTGCTTTCCTTTATGTGCCCTAATAGATATCAGCTCCCCTCTAACCACTGCCTTCAGCACCTCCCAGACTACTCCCACCTGAACCTCCCCATTATCATTGAGTTCCAAGTACCTTTCAATACACCCCCTCACCTGAAAACACACC
Organism: Scyliorhinus torazame; assembly: GCF_047496885.1. NCBI lineage: Eukaryota > Metazoa > Chordata > Chondrichthyes > Carcharhiniformes > Scyliorhinidae > Scyliorhinus > Scyliorhinus torazame. The sequence goes on from NC_092709.1 coordinate 66,164,608, forward strand.
CCCTCATCTGCCAATAATCCCATGTCCATTCTCCAGGGTGGACGCTGTTCTTTTTCCTCCCCTATCTCCAGGTCCACCCAATGTGGAGCGTGATCCGAAATAGCTATAGCAGTGTACTCCGTCCCCGTCACTTTCGGGATCAGTGCCCTTCCCAAAACAAAAAAGTCAATCCGTGAATATACTTTGTGGACATAGGAGAAAAACGAAAACTCCTTACTCCTAGGTCTACTAAATCTCCAGGGGTCTACTCATCCCATTTGCTCCATAAAGTCCTTAAGCACCCTAGCTGCAGCCGGCCTCCTTCCGGTCCTGGACCTCGATCTGTCCAGCCCTGGGTCCAGCACCGTATTAAAATCTCCACCCATTACCAACTTCCCCACCTCTAGGTCCGGGATACGTCCTAACATACGCCTCATAAAGTTGGCATCATTCCAGTTCGGGGCATATACTTTCACTAAGACCACCGCCTCCCCTTGCAATTTGCCACTCACCATCACGTATCTGCCCCCACTATCCGCCACTATGGTCTTTGCCTCAAACATTATCCGCTTCCCCACTAGTATAGCCACCCCCCTGTTTTTTACGTCTAGCCCCGAATGAAACACCTGCCCCACCCATCCTTTGCGTAGTCTGACCTGGTCTATCAGTTTCAGATGCGTCTCCTGCAGCATAACCACATCTGCCTTCAGTTTCTTTAGGTGTGCGATTACCCGTGCCCTCTTTATCGGCCCATTCAGCCCTCTCACATTCCACGTGATCAGCCGGGTTGGGGGGCTCTTTACCCCCCCCCCTTGTCGACTAGCCATCTCCTTTTTCAATCCAGCTCCTCACCCGGTTCCCACGTAGCCGTATCTCCCCCCAACGGCGCCCTCCCGCCCCGACCACCCCACCCCATACCAGCTCCCCCTTCTCCCCAGCAGCAGCAACCCAGTTAACCCCCCCCCCACTAGATCCCTCACTAGCGTAATTGCACCCCCCATATTGCTCCCAGAAGTCAGCAAACTCTGGCCGACCTCGGCTTCCCCCCGTGACCTCGGCTCCCACTGTGCGAGGCCCCCTCCTTCCTGCTTCCCTGTTCCCGCCATGATTACCATAGCGCGGGAACAAAGGCTGCGCTTCCCATTTGGCCCCGTCCCCAATGGCCGGCGCCCCCAGTTCCTCATCCTCCCTCCCCCCCACCCCCACGACATGGGGAAGAGAGAAAAGTTACAGGGTCGCAGGATTAACAACTTGGGAAATCATCTTTTCCCTCTCTTCACCCCACATATTCGCTCCACCACTTTGTCCCAAACGTTCTCTTTCTAGCCCGCTTATTCCAGTTTCTCCTCGACAATAAATGTCCACGCCTCTTCTGCCGTTTCGAAGTAGTGGTGTTTCCCTTGATGTGTGACCCACCGTCTTGCCGGCTGCAGCATTCCAAATTTAACCTTCCTTTTGTGCAGCACCACCTTAGCCCGATTAAAGCTTGCCCTCCTTCTCGCCACCTCCGCACTCCAATCTTGATATACGCACATCATCGCGTTCTCCCACCTACTGCTCAGAGTTTTCTTTGCCCATCTGAGGACCATCTCTCTGTCCTTATATCGGAGAAATCTCACCACTATGGCTCGAGGAGTTTCTCCAGCCCTCGGTCTTCGCGCCATAACTCGATAGGCTCCCTCCACCTCCAACGGGCCCGTCGGGGCCTCCGATCCCATTAACGAGTGCAGCATCGTGCTCACATATGCCCCGACGTCCGCCCCTTCTGCACCTTCGGGAAGACCAAGAATCCTTAAATTCTTCCTCCTCGCATTATTCTCCAGCACCTCCAGCCTTTCCACACACCTTTTGTGTTGTGCCTCGTGCATCTCCGTTTTCACCACCAGGCCCTGTATGTCGTCCTCATTCTCAGCAGCCTTTGCCTTCACAACCCGAAGCTCCTGCTCCTGGGTCTTTTGCTCCTCCTTTAGCCCTTCAATCGCCTGTAATATCGGGGCCAACAGCTCCTTCTTCATCTCCTTGTTAAGTTCTTCGACGCAACGCCGCAGGAACTGATGTTGGTCAGGGCCCCATATTAAACTGCCTCCTTCCGACGCCATCTTGCTTTGTGCTTGCCTTCCTGGCCGCTGCTCTAGAGGATCCACCGCAATCCGGCCACTTTCCTCTCCTTTTTCCATCCGTGTCCAGGGGGGATTCCCTTCTGGTTTACCGCACAGTTTTTAGCCATTAAAATTGCCGTTGGGGCTCTTATTAAGAGCCCAAAAGTCCTTTCCACCGGGAGCTGCCAAAACGTGCGGCTTAGCTGGTCATCGCCGCACCCGGAAGTCTACCCTTGCCCTCTTAATCGGCCCATTCAACCCTCTCACGTTCCACGTGATCAACCGGGTTGGGGGGCTCTTTACCTACCCTACCCTACCACCCCCCCCCCCCCCCCCGTCGACTAGCCATCCCCTTTGTTTAGACCAGCTCCTCACCCGGTTCCCACGCACCCACTTAGCCCCCGGACGGTGCCCTCCTGTCCGGACCATCCCATCCCGTAACAGCTCCCCCTTCTCCTTAGCAGCAGCAACCCAGTTACCCCCCCCCCCACCACGAGATCCCTCTCTAGCTTAGTTGCTCCCCCCATATTGCTTCCGGAAGTCAGCAAACCCCGGCTGACCTCGGCTTCCCCAGTTTATCCTTAGCCTCCCATTATGTGAGGCCCCCTCCTTCCTGCGCCCCCTTTTCCCGCCACAATTTCCATAGCGCGGGAACAAAGCCCGCGCCTCCCTCTCGGCCCCGCCCGATGCGCAGCTCCCTCTCTCATTCCCCCTCCCCACCGGCGCCCACATTTCTTCGTGTCCCCCCCATTCGAGGGGAAAGAAAATTTTCCCCCATCTGATTCACAGTCCCTTGCCACCACCTCGCTACTTCATTGCAAACACTCTTTCTCAAATCTAGTCCAACTTCTCCTCTTCAATAAATGTCCATGCCTCCTCTGCTGTCTCAAAGTAGTGGTGTTTACGCTGGTGTGTAACCCAGTCTTGCCGGCTGCAACATTCCGAATTTCACTTTCCTCTTGTGGAGCACCGCCTTGGCCCGATTGAAACTCGCCCTCCTTCTCGCCACCTCCGCACTCCAATCCTGGTACATGCGGATCACCGCGTTCTCCCACCTGCTGCTCCGTGTCTTTTTCGCCCATCTCAGGACCATCTCCCTGTCCTTGTAGCGGTGGAACCTCACTACTATTGCTCGAGGTATTTCTCCTGCCTTTGGTCTTCTCACGAGGACTCGGTACGCTCCCTCCACTTCCAGGGGGCCCGTCGGGGCCTCAGCTCCCATTAAGGTATGGAGCATCGTGCTCACATACGCCCCAACGTCCGCTCCCTCTGCCCCTTCGGGAAGACCCAAGATTCTTAAGTTCTTCCTCCTAGAGCTATTTTTCAGGGCTTCCAGTCTCTCCATACACCTCTTATGCAGTGCCTCGTGCGTCTCCGTCTTCACCACCAAGCCCTGTATCTCGTCCTCATTTTCGGCAGCCTTTGCCTTCACTCCACGGAGCTCCATCTCTTGAGTCTTCTGCGCCTCCTTTAACCCCTCAATCGCCTGCAGCATCGGCGCCAGCACCTCCTTCTTGAGCTCATCCACACATCGCCGGAGGAACTCCTGCTGTTCCAGGCCCCATACCAACTGGCCTCCCTCCGACGCCATCTTGCTTCTCACTTCCCTTCTTTGCTGCTGCTCCAGGGGATCCTCCACAATCTGGCCACTATTATCTCTTCTGTCCATTCACATCCGGGGGGACTCCCTTCTATGTCGCCTCACAGTGGGTTTAGCCTTTGGAAATTGACGTTGGGGCTCCCGATAAGAGCCCAAACGTCCGTTAAAACGGGAGGTGCCGAAACGTGCGACTTAGCTGGTCATCGCCGCACCCGGAAGTTCCAGCACTTTGCATTTTAACGTCTCTCTAGGAGACAGTTAAGAGTTTCAATCGATCTTTTAATTATATGAAATGTCCTTTTATTTACATTCCACTGAAGGTGTCTCGTTTGTTTTAGAAAAATAAAGGGGCATAGCCTTGTAATGTCATGTTTGATTAATTTATTTATTAGAGCTCTTTGAGAGAGTAACAAGCAACATGGTAAGGGGGGGGGGGGGGGGGGGGGGAAACACCGCGGTGGATGTGGTGTACTTAAATTTCCAGAAGGCATTTAACATGGTGCCACATCAAAAGATTACTTTGCAAAAGAGCTGTGTTGGGATTAACATAGTAGCATGGATCTAGGATTGGTTATCCAAACAGGAAACAGTAGGCACAAGTGGTCATTTTGGGGTTGGCAAGGTGTGAAGAGTGGAGTGTCACATGAATCAGTGCTGGGGCCTCAAATTTTCAGAATTTATGTAAATGACTTGGTGAAGGAACTGAAGTATGACTATGAATTTGCTGATGACACAAAAATAGGTAGGAAAGCAAGTTGTGAAGTGCACATCAGGAGTCTGCAAAGGGATATAGATAAGTTAGGTTAATCTGCAAAAAATGGCTGATGGAGTATATGCAGGAAAATGTGAACTTGCCCACTTTGGCAGGAGAATAGAGAAGCAACATATTGTTCAAATGGAAAAAAATTACTGAACTCTGGGGTACAGGTGGATGTCCTTGCACATGAATCACAGAAAATTGCTGTGCAAATACAGCAAGAGATTAGGAAGATAAATGGAATATTAGCTTTTGTTGTAAGGGAAATGGAATGTAGAAGTAGAGACATTTTGCCACAGTCGTACAGGGTGCTTGCTGGTGATGCCACATCTGGAGTAGTGTGCGCTTTTTTAACCTCTAACTTAAGGATATAATTGCATTAGCAGTTCAGAGAATGTTCATGTGACTGATTCCTGGGATGAAGGGGCTATCTTACAAGGAAAGGTTCAACAGGTCGGGCTTGTATCTGCTGGGAGTTCAGAAGAGTGAGCGGCTTCTTTTTTTCCCCCTTCTTAAATATTGCACTCTGTAACATCCCTTTTTCATGTTGATATTGTACACGGTTTGTTATAAATGAAATTATCTTTATTAAAAATATTCAAAAAAAGTAGTGACAGAGATGATCTGATCATTGCTGAGAAAAGAGACAAGCTGTAGAAGCTTTTCATCTTGCAATCATCAGGACAGATTTGCAAGAGGGCCATTTCTAAAAGGAAGAACAATTTATACTGCCCGAGAAGAATGGGTGGCACGGTAACACAGTGGTTAGCACTGTTGCTTCACAGTGCCGGGGTCCCAGGTTTGATTCCCGTCGTGGGTCACAGTCTGCGCGGAGTCTGCACGTTCTCCCTGTGTCTGCGTGGGTTTCCTCTGGGTGCTCTGGTTTCCTCCCACAAGTCCCGAAAGACGTGCTGTTAGGTCATTTGGACATTCTGAATTCTCCGTGTACCCGAACAGGTGCCAGAAATGTGGCGATAGGGGCTTTTGACACAAACTTCATTGCAGTGTTAATGTAAGCCTACTTGTGACAATAAAGATTATTATTAATAAGAATGCAGATTAGTTGGCAAGTGGACTTGGTAGAGTCATTGCCATGGACAATGCATCAGGGAGACATTAACTCCAAACTTTTATTTAAATTCAAACCGAGCAGGTCAACTCTGATTGGTCAAGGGCAGCACGGTGGCACAGTGGTTAGCACTGCTACCTCATGGCACCGAGGTCCCAGGTTCGATCCCGACTCTGGGTCAGTGTCCGTGTGGAGTTTGAACATTCTCCCACATCCAAAGATGTGGATTGGACATGCTAAATTGCCCCTTAATTGGAAAAAATGTATTGGGTACTCTAAATTTATAAAAGAAAAACTGATTGGTCAAAGCATTGCATGGAGAATAAACCAGGGGAAGGCTGCCCCGAACTTGTATTCAGTTGAAAAAGGTGCACTATGTGGACATGTTCTTTGACAGCATGTCTGTTTTCTCAGTAATACACCCAGGACTACCAAGCACTATTTGAAACTTATGTTCTGAGACGTGACAGGATGGATGCCAAGAGGATGTTTGCCCTCCTGTGTGCGGCTACCCCCCCCCCCCCCGCCCTCCCTCCTGGGCTGCTGCTGGCTATCTATCTTCCCCCTAACGTTCCGCTAGATAGTCGAGGAACGGTTGCCACCGCCTGGTGAACCCTTGAGCCGATCCTCTCAGCGCCAACTTCATCCGCTCCAGTTTTATGAACCCCGCCATATCGTTTATCCAGGCCTCCACGCCGGGGGTTTCGCTTCCTTCCACATGAGTAAAATCCTACGCCGGGCTACTAGGGGACGCAAAGGCCACAATATCGGCCTCTTTTGCCTCCTGCACTCTGGCTCATCCGCTACCCCAAATATAGCTAACCGCCAGCTTGGCTTGACCCGGACCTTCACCACCTTCGAGATCACTCCCGTCACTCCCTCCAATACCCCTCCAGTGCCGGACACGACCAAAACATATGTGTGTGTGGTTCGCCGGGCTTCCCCCGCACCTCCCGCACTTGTCCTCCGCTCCGAAGAACTTGCCTCAACCTCGCTCCAGTTAGGTGTGCTCAATGCAGCACCTTAAATTGGATCAGGCTAAGCCTGGCACACGAGGAAGAGGAATTTACCCTACTTAGGGCATCAGCCCACAAACCCCCCTCAATCTCCTCCCCGAGCTCTTCTTCCCATTTTCCCTTCAGTTCGTCCACCAGCTCCTCCCACTCTTCTCTCATCTCCCGGTATATCGCGGACACTTTGCCCTCCCTGACCCACCCCCCCCGAAAGCACCCTGTCCTGGATCCCTCGTGTCGGGAGCAGCGGAAATTCCCTCACCAGTTGTCTCGTGAACGCGCTCTCGCCTGCATATACCTAAAGATATTTCCGGGGGCAGCTCATACTTTCCTCTAGCGCTCCCAGGCTCGCAAACGTCCCATCTATAAATGAGTCTCCCACTCTCCTGATTCCTGCCCGGTGCCAGCTCTGGAATCCTCCGTCCAGCCTCCCTGGGGCAAACCTATGGTTGTTCCTGATCGGGGACCACACCGAGGCTCCCAGCACACCCCTCTGTCGCCTCCATTGCCCCAGACAATGTTGCCGCCACCACTGGGTTTGTGGTAAACTTTTTCGGGGAGAGCGGTAATGGCGCCGTCACCAGCGCTTTTAAGCTCGTTCCTTTGCAGGACATCATCTCCAACCTTTTCCACACCGCTCCCTCTCCCTCTATCATCCATTTACGGATCATCGCCACGTTGGCGGCCCAACAGTAGTCGCCCAAATTCGGCAACGCCAGTCCCCCTGTCTCTGCTACGTTGTAGGAACCCCTCCTCCTACCCTCGGGCCTTCCCTGCCCACACGAAGCTCATGATGCTCCTATCTATTTTTTAAAAAAGGCCTTAGTGATCAGTATAGGAGACATTGGAACACAAATAGGAACCTCGGGAGGACCATCTTCTTAATCGCCTGCACTCTGCCCGCCAGTGACAGCGGCTGCAATGTCCCACCTTTTGAAATCCTCTTCCATTTGTTCCACCAGCCGAGTCAGATTGAGTCTGTGTAAGGTTCCCCAGCTCCTGGCTATCTGAATCCCCAGGTATCGGAAAGTTTCTTTCACTCTCTTTAGCGGCAGGCCATCTATCCATCTACTCTGGTCCCCAGGGTGTATCACAAAAAGCTCACTCTTTCCCAGGTTAAGCCTACATCCCGAGAAATCTCCAAACTCCTCAATATCTGCATGACCTCTGTCATCCCCCACTGGATCCTCACATACAGCAATAAATCAGCCGCGTAGAGTGACACTGTGTTCCTCTCCCCCTCTAACCACCCCTCTCCATTTCCTGGAGTCTCTCAGCGCTATGGCCAGTGGTTCAATTGCCAGCGCGAACAGTAATGGAGACAGCGGGCATCCCTGTCTTGTTCCCCTGTGTAGTCGAAAATACTCTGACCGTTGCCGATTTGTGACTACACTTGCCGTTGGGGCCCCATAGAGGAGTTTAACCCAGCTGACAAACCCTCCCCGAACCTCCTCAGCACCTCCCATAGGTACACCCACTCTACCCTACCAAATGCCTTCTCTGCATCCATTGCCGCCACTATCTCTGCCTCCCCCTCTGCTGGGGGCATCATTATCACCCCCAATAGCCGTCGCACGTTGACATTTAGTTGTCTCCCCTTTACAAACCCTGTTTGGTCTTCGTGCACCACCCCCGGGACACAATCCTCGATCCTCGTTGCCAGCACCTTTGCCAGCAACTTGGCGTCCACATTTAGGAGTGAGATAGGTCTACAGGACCCGCATTGCAGCGGGTCTTTATCTCGCTTCAAGATTAGTGATATCGTCGCCTCCGACATTGTCGGGGTAGAGTCCCCCCTTCTCTGCCTCGTTAAAGATTCTTATCAGCAGCGGGGCCAACAAGTCCACATATTTTCTATAGAATTCCACCGGGACCCATCTGGTCCCGGGGCCTTCCCTGCCTGCATGTTCCCCAGCCCTTTGGTCACCTCGTCCACCCCAATTGGCGCCCCCAGGCCCTCCACCTCCTGCTCCTCCACCTTCGGGAACCTTAGTTGGTCCAGAAACTGCTGCATCCCCTCTTTTCCCTCCGGGGGTTGGGACCTATATAACCTCTCGTAAAGGTCTTAAACACCTTGTTTATCTTCCCTGCTCTCCGCACCGTGGCTCCAGTTTCATCCCTAACTCCCCCTATCTCGTTCCGGGTGCGGCGATGACCAGCTGAGTCACACGTTTCGGCAGCTCCCTGTGAAACGGACTTTTGGGCTCTTGATAGGAGCCCCAACGGCAATTTTAACGGCTGAAAACACCGTGCGGTAAACCAGAAGGGTGTTCCCCCTGGACACGGATGGAAAAAGGAGAGGAAAGTGGCCGGATTGCAGCGGATCCTTTGGAACAACGGCAAGGAAGGCAAGCAGAAACCAAGATGGCGTCGGAAGGTGGCAGTTTCATATGGGGCCCTGAACAACAAGAGTTTTTGAAACGCTGCGTGGAGGAGATAAAAAAGGAAATGAAGAAAGAGTTGTTGGCCCCGATATTACAGGCGATTGAAGGGCTGAAAGAGGAACAAAAGACCCAGGAGCAGGAGCTTCGGGTCGTGAAGGCGAAAGCAGCAGAGAATGAAAACGACATACAGGGCCTGGTGGTGAAGTCGGAGATACAGGAGGCACACCAGAAACGATCTGTGGAGAGGTTGGAGGCACTGGAAATAACGCAAGGAGGAACAACTTGAGATTCTTGGCCTTCCTGAAGGTGTGGAGGGGGCGGACGTCGGGCATATGTGAGCACGATGCTGCACTCGTTAATGGGAGTGGAGGCCCCGACGGGTCGTTGGAGGTGGAGGGAGCATACCGAGTTATGGTGCGAGGACCGAGAGCAGGAGAAGCTCCCAGAGCCATAGTGGTGAGATTTCTCCGTTTTAAGGATAGAGAAATGGTCCTTAGATGGGCGAAGAAAACTCGGTGTAGTAAATGGGAGAACGCGGTGATCCGCGTCTATCAAGATTGGAGTGCGGAGGTGGCGAGAAGGAGGGCGAGCTTTAATCGGGCCAAAGCGTACTTCACAAAAAAGATAAAGTTTGGAATGCTGCAACCGGCAAGACTGTGGGTCACATATCAAGGAGGCACCACTACTTTGAGACGGCGGATGAAAGCGTGGACTTTTATTGTAGAAGAAAAATTGGAATGATTGGACTACGAAAATGAACGTTTGGACAAAGTGGTGGGACGAGTGGGGGGGGGGGGGGGGGGGGGGGGGGGCGAAGAGGGATTGTATGATTAATCCTGCGGGTATGGTAACTTTTCTTTCTCCCACAGGTGGTGATGGGGGAGGTGGGGAGGGAGAGGAGATGGGGCGTTGGCCATGGGAGGCGGGGCCGAGGGAGAGCGCGGGCTTGGTTCCCGCGCTATGATAATTATGGCGGGAATAGAGAAGCAGGAAGGAGGGGGCGCCCGCACGGGGCGAGCCGTGATCACGGGGGGAAGCCGAGGTCAGCCAGAGTTTGCTGACTTCTGGGAGCAACATGGGGGGAGTAATTACGCTAGCGGGGGGTCTAGCGGGGGGGGGGTGGGGGGATTACTGGTTGCTGCTGCTGGGAAAGGGGGGAGTGGGTGCGGGAAAGGATGGGCGGGGGGGCACCGTCTGGGAGAAATACAGCCGCGTGGGAACTGGGCGAGAAGCTGGAAAAAGATGATGGCTAACCGGCAAGGGGGGGGGGGGGGGGGGGGGGTGGGAAGCCCCCAACTCGGCTGATCACGTGGAACGTGAGGGGGCCTTAACGGGCCGATAAAGAGGGCACGAGTACTCGCACACCTTAAGAAACTTAAAAGCAGATGTGGTCATGTTACAGGAAACGCACCTGAAACTGATAGATCAGGTTAGGTTGCGCAAAGGATGGGTAGGGCAGGTGTTCCATTCGGGGCTGGATGCGAAAAACAGGGGGGGTGGCTATATTAGTGGGGGAAGCGGGTAATGTTCGAGGCAAAGACTATAGTGGCGGATAACGGGGGCAGATACGTGATGGTGAGTGGCAAATTACAGGGAGAGATGGTGGTGTTGGTAAACGTGTATGCCCCGAATTGGGACGATGCAATTTTATGAGGCGAATGCTAGGACGCATCCCAGACCTAGAGACCGGAAAGCTGATAATGGGGGGAGACTTAACACGGTGTTGGAACCAAGGCTGGATAGGTCGAAGTCCAGGACTGTAGGAGGCCGGCAGCAGCAAGGTGCTTAAGGATTTTATGGAAGCAGATGGGAGGGGTGGACCCGTGGAGATTCAGTAGACCTAGGAGTAAGGAGTTCTCGTTTTTCCTCCTATGTCCATAAGTCTATTCACGTATAGACTTTTTTGTGTTGGGTAGGGCATTGATCCGAGGGCGAGGGGAACGGAATATACGGCTATAGCCATTTCGGATCATGCCCCACACTGGGTAGACTTGGAGATAGGGGAGGAAACAAGAGGGCGTCCACCCTGGAGAATGGATATGGGACTAATGGCGGATGAGGGGGAGTGCTTAAGGGCGAGGGGATGCATTGAAAAGTACTTGGAACTCAATGACAATGGGGAGGTTCAGGTGGGAGTTGTCTGGGAGGCGTTGAAGGCGGTGTGTTAGGGGGGAGCTGATATCAATAAGGACACATAAAGGGAAGCAGGAGAGTAAGGAACGGAGCGGTTGTTGCAAGAACTTTTGAGGGTGGACAGACAGTATGCGGAAGCACCGGAGGAGGGACTGTATAGGGAAAGGCAAAGGCTGCATGTGGAATTTGACTTGCTGACCACAGGCACTGCAGAGGCACAATGGAGGAAGGCGCAGGGTGTACAGTATGAATATGGAGAGAAGGCGAGCAGATTGCTGGCACACCAATTGAGGAAAAGGGGAGCAGCGAGGGAAATAGGGGGGGTGAGAGACGAAGATGGAGAGACGGAGCGGGGAGCGGAGAGAGTGAATGAAGTGTTTAAGATATTTTATAAAAATTGTATGAAGCTCAACCCCCGGATGGGAGGGGAGAGAATGATGAGTTTTTGGATCGGCTGGAAATTCCCAAGGTGGAAGAGCAGGAAAGGATGGATTGGAGCACAGATCACGGTAGAAGAAGTGGTGAAAGGAATTAGGAACATGCAGACGGGAAAGGCCCCGGGACCGGACGGATTCCAGTTGAATTTTACAGAAAATATTTGGACTTGCTCGCCCCGCTACTGACGAGGACCTTCAACGAGGCATAAGGAAAGGGGACAACTGCCCCCGACTATGTCAGAAGCAACGATATCGCTTCTTTTAAAGAAGGAAAAGGATCCGCTACAATGCGGGTCCTACAGACCAATCTCCCTCCTCAATGTAGATGCCAAGGTCTTGGCCAAGGTAATGGCAATGAGATAGAGAATGTGTCCCGGGGTGGTTCATGAGGACCAAACTGGTTTGTGAAGGGGAGACAACTGAACACGAACATACGGAGGTTGTTAGGGGTAATGGTGATGGCCCCACCAGAGGGTGAAACGGAGATAGTAGTGGCGATGGATGCCGAGAAAGCATTTGATAGAGTGGAGTGGGATTATCTGTGGAGGTGTTGAGGAGATTTGGGTTCGGAGAGGGGTAGTTAGATGGTGCAGCTGTTGTATAGGGTCCCAGTGGCGAGTGTGGTCACGAATGGACCGGGGATCGGCATATTTTCGGCTCCATAGAGGGACAAGGCAGGGATGTCCTCCTGTCCCCATTACTGTTTGCACTGGCGATTGAGCCCCTGGCGATAGCGCTGAGAGGTCCAAGGGATGGAGGGGAATACTTAGGGGAGGAGAAGAACACCGGGTATCTTTATATGCGGATGATCTGCTACTATATGTGGCGGATCCAGCGGAGGGATGCCAGAAATAATGCGGATACTTGGGGAGTTTGGGGATTTTTCAGGGTATAAATTGAACATGGGAAAGAGTGAGCTGTTTGTGGTGCATCCAGGGGAGCAGAGTAGAGAAATAGAAGACCTACCGTTGAGGAAGGTAACAAGAGACTTTCGTTACCTGGGGATCCAGATAGCTAAGAATTGGGGCACATTGCACAGGCTAAATTTAACGCGGTTGGTGGAACAGATGGAGGAAGATTTCAAGAGATGGGACATGGTAGCATTGTCAATGGCAGGGAGGGTGCAGGCAGTTAAGATGGTGGTCCTCCCGAGATTCCTTTTTGTGTTTCAGTGTCTCCCGGTGGTGATCACGAAGGCTTTTTTCAAAAGGATAGAAAAGAGTATTATGGGTTTTGTTTGGGCCGGGAAGACTCCGAGAGTGAGGAAGGGATTCTTACAGCGTAGTAGGGATGGGGGGGGGCTGGCACTACCGAGCCTAAGTGAGTATTATTGGGCCGCTAATATTTCAATGGTGAGTAAGTGGATGGGAGAGGAGGAAGGAGCGGCGTGGAAGAGATTAGAGAGGGCGTCCTGTAGGGGGACCAGCCTGCAGGCTATGGTGACAGCCCCATTGCCGTTCTCACCAAGGAACTATACCACGAGTCCGGTGGTGGTAGCTACACTGAAGATTTGGGGACAGTGGAGACGACATAGGGGAAAGACCGGAGCACTGGGGGGGTCCCCGATAAGAAACAACCATAGGTTTGCCCCGGGGGGAATGGATGGGGGATATGGAATGTGGCAAAGAGCAGGTATAACGCAATTGAAAGATCTATTTGTGGATGGGAAGTTTGCGAGTCTGGGAGCGCTGACCGAGAAATATGGGTTGCCCCAAGGGAATGCATTCAGGTACATGCAATTGAGGGCTTTTGCGAGGCAACAGGTGAGGGAATTCCCGCAGCTCCCGACACAAGAGGTGCAGGACAGAGTCATCTCAAAGAAATGGGTGGGGGACGGTAAGGTCTCGGATATATATAGGGAAATGAGAGACGAAGGGGAGACTATGATGGACGAACTAAAAGGGAAATGGGAAGAAGAGCTAGGGGAGGAGATTGAGGAGGGGATGTGGGCAGATGCCCTAAACAGGGTAAACTCGTCGTCCTCGTGCGCCAGGCTAAGCCTGATTCAGTTTAAGGTATTACACAGGGCACATATGACTGGAACACGGCTCAGTAAATTTTTTGGGGTGGAGGATAGGTGTGCGAGGTGCTCGAGAAGCCCAGCGAATCATACCCATATGTTTTGGTCATGCCCGGCACTACAGGGGTTTTGGATGGGGGTGACAAAGGTGCTTTCGAAAGTAGTAGGAGTCCGGGTCGAACCAAGCTGGGGGTTGGCTATATTTGGGGTTGCACAAGAGCCGGGAGTGCAGGAGGCGAAAGAGGCCGATGTTTTGGCCTTTGCGTCCCTAGTAGCCCGGCGCAGAATATTGCTAATGTGGAAAGAAGCCAAGCCCCCGGGGGTGGAGACCTGGATAAATGAAATGGCGGGGTTCATAAAGTTAGAGCGGATTAAGTTCGTCCTAAGGGGGTCGGCTCAAGGGTTTACTAGGCGGTGGCAACCGTTCGTCGAATATCTTGCGGAAAGATAGATAGGGGAGAACAAAGAAGGCAGCAGCAGCAGCCCAGGACTTGGGGGGTGGGGGGTGGGGGGTGGCCTGAGACAAGGCAGTTGCCAATTAGGGCTAGTTTTTATTTTTTGTTATTTAATATTTATTTATTTGTTGTTGTTTTCTTTTGTTCTTGTTTAAATAAAAAAGGTCATTATTATCTGTATTGTTATAATGTTGTGTAAAGGATGCACAATGTACTGTGTTGGTTGACCAAAAACTTTCAATAAAATATTATTTAAAAAAAAAAACTCCCCCTATCTCCCTCACCGCTGTCCTCTTTCGAAGCTCGTGGGCCAACAGGCGACTCGCCTTTTCCCCATATTCATATCTCATCCCCTGTGCCTTCCTCCACTGTGCCTCTGCCCTCCCTGTGGTCAGCAGGTCGAACTCTGTCTGGAGTCGTCGCATCTCCCTGTATAGTCCTTCATCCGGGGCCTCCGCATATTTTTTATCTACCCTCAGAATCTCCCCCAGTAATCTTTCCCTTTCTTTGGCCTCTGTTTTCCCCTTGTGAGCCCTGATGGAGATCAACTCTCCCCTGACCACCGCCTTCAGTGCTTCCCATACTACTCCCACTTGGACCTCCCCATCGTCGTTGGCCTCCAGGTACCTTTCGATACATCCCCGCACCCTTCCGCAGACTCCCTCGTCCGCCAATAATCCCACATCCAGTCGCCAGAGTGGACGCTGCTCCCTCTCCTAGTTCCAGATCCACCCAGTGTAGGGCACGGTCTGAAACAGCTATGGCTGAGTATTCAGTTCCTTCCACCCTCGAAATTTGTGACCTTCCCAAAACGAAGAAATCTATCCGGGAGTATACCTTATGGACATGGGAGAAAAAGGAGAACTCTTTGGCCAACGGCCTAACAAATCCCCATGGATCCACTCCCCCCATTTGGTCAATAAACCCCCTAAGCACCTTGGCCGCTGCCGGCCTTCTTCCGATCTTCTTCCGATCCTAGATCTATCTAACCCTGGGTCCAGCACGGTGTTGAAGTCCCCCCCCCCATTACCAGGTTTCCTACCTCCAGGTCCGGGATACGTCCCAGCATCCGCTTCATATATCCCGCATCATCCCAATTCGGGGCATATGCATTAACCAGCACGACCTCCATTCCCTGCAGTCTGCCACTCACCATCACATATCTGCCACCGCTGTCCGCTACAATGTTCCTAGCCTCGAACGACACCCGTTTCCCCACCAATATGGCCACCCCTCTGTTCTTTGCGTCCAGCCCCGAGTGGAACACCTGTCCCACCCATCCTTTCCTTAACCTAACCTGGTCCGCCACCTTCAGGTGCGTCTCTTGGAGCATGGCCACGTCTGCCCTCAGTCCTTTCAAGTGCGCGAACATTCGGGCCCTTTTAATCGGCCCATTTAGGCCTCTCACGTTCCACGTGATCAGCCGGACTGGGGGGCTGCCCGCCCCCCTCCCCTGTCGACTAGCCATCACCCTCTCTGGGCCAGTCCCACGTCCCGGGCACCCACCCGTCCCCCAGGCGGTGCATTCCCGCCCCAACCACCTTTTCTTTTACCAGTTCCCTTTCGATCTCCGCAGCAGCAACCCAGTTATCTCTCCCCCCCCCCCCCCCCCACCCACCCCCCCCCCCCCCCCCCCCCCCCCACTAGACCCCCATCTAGCATGGTTACTCCCCCATATTGCTTCCGAAAGTCAGCTGACTTCAACTGACCCCGGCTTCTCCTGCTCTCTCCTTGACCCCCCCGTGTGAGGAACTCCCACCCACCTTGCGCCTATCTTCCCGCCATCATCTTTCTCACGCGGGAACGAGAAAAAGAAACCCCGCATTCTCTAGAGCCGCCCCGCCCCTCATGGCGCAGCTCCCTCTGCCGCCCCACTTCCATTCCCCATCCCCCGCCTGTGTCTCTTCTTCCCCCCCCCCCCACCGGCGCCCACATTTCTCAATGTCCCCCCTCCCCAATTTACATCTCTCATATATATATATATATATATAATATATCAGCATTGTCGTTTCCCCTCCAACATCAGTCCCTCAGTTCTGATCCAGTTTCTCATTTTTAATGAAGGTCCATGCTTCTTCCACCGTTTCGAAATAGTAATGCCTCTCCTGGTGCGTGACCCACAGTCGCGCCGGCTGCAACATCCCGAACTTCACTTTCTTCTTGTGCAGCACCTCCTTGGCTCGATTGAAGCTCGCCCTCCTTCTCGCCACCTCTGCACTCCAATCCTGATGCACTCATATCACCGCATTCTCCCATCTATTACTTCGTACCTTCTTGGCCCATCTCAGAACCACATCTGTCATTGAAGCGGTGAAATCGCACGATCATCGCCCTAGGTGGTTCTCCCGCCTTTGGTCTCCTCGCAGGGACCCGATGGGCCCCTTCCACTTCCAAGGGGCCCTCAGCTCCCATTAGCGAGCGTAGCATCGTGCTCACGTAAGCCCCACCGTCAGCTCCTTCCACTCCCTCGGGGAGACCCAGGATCCAGAGGTTCTTTCTCCGTGATCTGTTTTCTAGGACTTCAATCCTTTCGGTGCACTTCTTATGGAGCGCCTCATGCGTCTGCATTTTGACCGCTAGGCCCAGGATCACGTCCTCGTTGTCAGTCACCTTCTGCTCCACCACACGGAGCTCTATCTCCTGGGCCTTTTACGTCTCCTTAAGCCCCTCAATTGCTTGTAGCATCGGGGCCAGCACCTCCTTTTTTAGCAGCTCCACACACCGTCTTAAGAATTCATCCTGGTCCGGTCCCCATGTCGCCTGGCTCCCTCCGCCGCCATCTTGCTCCTTTCTTCCTTCTGCCACTGCCTTCGAGGATTCTTCGAGATCTGGCCACCGTCACCGATATTTTTCTTTTTCGCTGGGGGGGGGGGGGGGGGGGCGGAAACTCCCTGTTGCCTCACCCCACACCGGGTTTCGTCCCGAAAAAATTCCCCGTTGGGGCTCTTAAAAGAGCCCGAAGGTCCGTTCGAGCTGGAGCCGCCGAAACGTGCGGCTTAGCTGGTCATCGCCGCAACCGGAACCATTTGATAAGATTCTTGATTGACAAGGGAGTCAAAGGTATAAGGAGTTGACAGCAGAGTTCCTGCCATATATCAGTCATGACCTTATCAAATGGTGGAACAGGCTCCAGGGGACGATGCCTGCTCCTAATTTACATATAGAGCCATGCTAACACTGCCTTTTTAATTCATGGATTTTCATATATAAAAACTTGAGGTATGTATTTTTAAAAATGGGAAGGGACTACGAGAAGATTTCAGTATTGCGTCTTGAATAAAAAAATTGGTTCTCCATAGCGTGGTGAAATATTTTGCGCAAGCTATTATGCAGGTGAATCCAGACAGTCAACATGACAGCATCTTAGACTTTGACAAGGTGCTACATAATAGATTACTAAATAAATGAGCCCCGTCTGTTTGGTGGGCAGATTTTGGGTTGCATAAGGATTCTATTGCATTCTCCAGATAGGCAACGGTTATATAGGAGAACCAATCACCACAAGTGAGTCCCACAGGGACCATTGTCAGGACTGTTGCTTTTCATTACCTTTCTTGACAATCTCGTTCAAGGCATTGAAGGAATGAGGCACATAAGTATGAAGTGCAGCAAGTGTGGAATCGCTACAAGTATTCAAAAGAGTACCTGAATTTGGACAACATAACTTCATATAGTAGGCAGGTGGGATCCCATTCACTAGTTAGGAACACAGGGACAGGAGTAAGCCACACAGCACCTCAAGCCTGCTTTGCACTTTGATCTTCTACCTCAACATCATCTTCACGCACTATCCCCATGACCCCTGAAGGTCATTGGTGTCTCGGAATCTTATCAAATTGAACACACTTCCACGGTCCTCTGGGGCAGAGAATTCTAAACATTTAGCACCCTCCGACTGAAGAAATTCCTTTTCATTTTGGTTCTAAATGACCTACCTCAGACTGTATTCCCTGGGTCTAGACTACCCAACCAGTGAAACATCCGTCCTGCATCCACCTTGTTGAACTCGAAGAATTTTGTACACTTCCAACGAGATCGCCTCTTGTTCTCCTAAACTCTAGAGAATACAGGACCAGCCTCCTCAAACTTTCCTCATTGGACAATCCGCCATCCCAGGGATTAGTCTAGTGAACCTTTATACAAACGTACAGAATAGGAGATGTATGCCATTCAGCTCCTCGAGTCAGCTCCACTATTCAATATGATGGCTGATGTGTTTCAAATTCAATATTCCCATCTACCCCCCCCCCCCCCCCCCCCATCCCCCACCGCCAAATTATCTTTAATTCCCTTGTCTAACAATATTCCATCTACCTCAACTGCCTTCTCAGGCAGACAGTTCAAAAGCTGTACAACCCTCAAAAGATTTCTTATCTCAGTCGTAAAAGGGCGACCCCTAATTTTAAAACGGTGTCCCCTAGTTCACAAGAGGAAACATCCTTTTCCACGTCCACCTTGAAAAGACTGTTCAGGATCTTTTCTACTTTAATCAAGTCACTCTTCACTCTTCTAAACTCCAGTGGGAAGAAGCAAATCTGTCCAACCTTACCTCACACGACAACTTGATGATTCCAGTTATCAATCCAGTAAACCTCCTCTGAACCACCTCCAATGCATTTACATCCTTCCTCAAAGAAGGAAACCAAATCTGCACACAGTATTCAAGATCTGATCTCACCAATGCTCCGTATATCTGAAGCATAAGATCTTTACTTTTATGTTTGATTCCTCTTGTATTCAAGGAGAGCATTCCATTAGCCTTTTTAATTACTTGCTGTACCTGCATACTGTTTGTGACTCATGCACTAGAATACCTAGATTCCCCTGTACTTAGAATTGTGCAGCTGTTCTCCATGTAAGTAATACTCAGCTCTTGAATTCATCCTGCTAAACTGAACAACTTCACATTTTCCCACATTATACCCCATCTGCCAGATATTTGCCCACTCACTTTACCCATCTACATCAATTTTCAAACACCTCATGTCCTCTCCACAACATAAATTTTCCTACCTATCTTTGTGTCATCTGCAAATTTAGCTGCCATTCCTTTGCTTCCCTCATTGAAGTCATTAATAACTTGTAAAGGTGGAGGCCCCAGCACGCCTGTGGGGCTCCACTTGTCGCGTTCTGCCAATCAGAAAAGTTCCTATTTATGCATACTCTGTCCTTTGCCAGCCAGCCAATCTTCTATCTTTGTTACCCCCTACACAATGAGCTTTTATTTTATGCAATAACGTTTGATATGGCACCTTATCAAATGTCTTCTGGAAATCCAAGTAATTATGTACTTGGGAAGGGGCCATATTAGACGTGGTGCTGGGGAATGAGCCTGGCCAGGTGATCGAAGTTTCAGTAGGAGATCATTTCGGGAACAGTGATCATAATTCTGTAAGTTTTAAGCTGCTTATGGATAAGGACAAGAGAGGTCCTTAGGTGAAGGTGTTAGACTGGGGGAAGACTAATTACGACAGCATTATGCAGGGTCTGGAGAGTGTTGACTGGACGAGGCTGTTTGAGGGAAAATCAACATCCGGCATGTGGCTTTCACATGTCAGTCGATTAGAATTCAGGACCGGCATGTACCGGTGAGGACGAAAGATAAGAGTGGCAAGTATAGGGAACCCTGGATAACGAGGGATATTTTGAACATTGCCAAAAAAAAAGGTCCAAAAGGCTTAGGACAGATGAAGCCCTTGAAGAATATAAAGAAAGTAGGAAGGAAGGGACTGAAGGTAGGAGTTAGGAAGGCTAAAAAGGGTCATGAAATGTTGCTGTCACACAGGATTAAGGAAAATCCTGCAGCTTTTTATACATGTATAAAGAGGAAGAGGGATATGTGTGTATACATTAATAAAGCAGAGCTGTTGGGCATCTTATAACGCATTAAAGTAGATAAGTCCCCAAGGCCTGATGGAATCTACCCCAGAATACTGAGGGAGGCAAGGGAGGAAATTGCTGGGGTCTTGACAGTAATCTTTGTATCCTCATTGGCTACAGGTGAAGTTCCAGACGACTGGAGAGTAGTCAATGTTGGTCCATTGTTTAAGAAGGGCAGCAGGGATAATCCAGGAAATTATAGGCCGATGAGCCTTACCTCAGCGGTAGGGAAATTATAGGAAACGATTCTTAGAGATAGGATTTCCTCACATGTGGAAACAAATGGACTTATTAGTGATGGACAGCATGGTTTTGTGAAGGGGAGGTCGTGCATCACTAATTTGATCGAGTTTTTCGAGGAAGTGACAAAGATGATAGATGAGGGAAAGGCATTAGATGTTGTATACATGGACTTCAGTAAAGCCTTTGACAAGGTACCTCATGAAGTCACATGGGATCAGAGGAGAACTGGCAAGTTGGATACAGAACTGGCTTGAGCACAGAAGACAGAGGGTAGCAGTAGAAGGGTGCTTTTCTGAATGGAAAGCTGTGACTAGCGGCATTCCACAGGGATCAGTTCTGGGGCCGTTGTTGTTTATAAATGATTTGGAAAAAAATGTAGCTGGTCTGATTAGTAAGTTTGCAGACGATATAAAAATTGGTGGAGTTGCGGATAGTGAAGGGGATTGTCAGAGGATACAGCAGGATATAAACTGGTTGGAGTCTTGGGCAGATGGAGTTTAATCCAGACAAGTGTGAGGGCATGTACTTTGGAAGGTCCAATGCAAGTAGGAATTACACAGTAAATGGTAGAACTCTTGCAAGTATTGACAGGCAGAGAGATCTGGGCTTGCAAGTCCACCGATCACTGAAAGTGGCAACACATGTGGATAAGGTGGTCAAGAAGGCATAAGGTATGCTGGCCTTCATCGGTCGGGGCATTGAATATAAAAATTGGCAAGTCATGTTGTAGCTGTACAGGACTTTAGTTAGGCCTCATTTGGAATATTGTGTACAATTCTGGTCGCCTCACTACCAGAAGGGTATGGATGCTTTGGAGAGGGTGCAGAAGCAATTTACTAGGATGTTGCTTGGTATGGAAGGCATTAGCTATGAGGAGAGGTTAGATAAACTCGGTCTGTTCTTACTTGAATGACAAGAGGTTGAGAGGCGACCTGATAGAGGTCTACAAGATTATGGATGGCATGGACAGAGTGGATAGTCAGATGCTCTTTCCTAGGATAGGAGAGTCAAGTATTAGGGGACATAGGTTTAGATGTGCAAGTGTTTTTACACAGAGTGGTAAATATATAGAACACGCTGCCTGGGGAGGTGGTGGGAGCAGTTACGATAACGGCATTTAAGGGGCATCTAGACAAATATATGAATTGGGTGGGAATGGAAGGATATGGACTCCGTAGGTTCATGCGGTTTTAGTTTAAGCAGGTACCATGGTTGGAGCAGGCTTGGAGGGCTGAAGGGCCTGTTCCTGTGCTATATTGTTCTTTGTTCTTGTCTATAGTCTGACCTTCATCCACAGCACATGTTACTCCACCAAAAGATTTCCCTTTCACAAAACTGACTCTTCACAATTACCTTTTCCTTAGTGACCAGCTATAACCTCTTCAATAATCAATTCTAGACCTTTCTTCATAACAGATGTCAAGCTAACTGGCCTATGGTTTCCTGTCTCTCTCGCTTTTGAACAGGAGTTATAATAGCTACTTGCGGGCAGCATGATGGCGCAGTGGTTCGTGCTGCTGCCTCACGGCGCCGAGTTTCCAGGTTTGATCCCGGCTCTGGGTCACTGTCCGTGTGAAGTTTGCACATTCTCCCCGAGTTTGCGTGGGTTTCGCCCCCACAACCCAAAGTTGTGCAGGGTAGGTGAATTGGCCACGCTTTTGCCCCTTAATTGGAAAAAAGAATTGGGTACTCAAAATTTTTCTTTTTTAAATAATAGCTACTTTCCAGTCTGATGGAACCTTTCCAGATGTATTTTGGAAAATTATCAACACATCTACTACCTCATTATCCACCTTCTGTAAGACCTGAGAGTGAATTCAATCAGGACAGAGAGACTGGTCAGCCTGCAGTTACATCAGTTTGCTCACTACAGCGTCCTTAATGATTGCAATATCACCAAGTTCCTCTCCCCCTCCCATCTCCTAATTTACAGCTATTACTGGAATATCTATTGTATCTTCCACAGTTAAAAGAGGAGGAAAATGTTTGTTCATTTCGTCTTATTCATTATTCATATGAGGGACGGTTGAGGACTCTGGGTCTGTACTCGGAGTTTTGAAGGATGAGGGGGGATTTTATTGAAACTTACAGGATACTGTGAGGCCTGGATAGAGTGGACATGGAGAAAAAACTAGAACCAGAGGGCACAATTTCAGACTAAAAGGATGATCCTTTAAAACAGATGAGAAATTTCTTCAGCCAGAGGATGGTGAATCTGTGGAACTCTATTGTCACAGAAGGTTGTGGAAGCCAAATCACAGCGACTTTAAGACAGAGATTGATAGGTTCTTGATTAATGAGAGTATATGGGTTATGGGGATGAGAAAAATATCAGCCATAATTGAATGGCGGGGCAGACTCGACGGGCCGGGTGGCCGAATACTGCTCCTATGTCTTATGGTCTTACATTTCCTGTTAACTCCCCATTGTCAGTCACTATACAATCAACATCACTTTACTTACTCTACTCCTTCTTAAATACCTGGAGTAACTAATTTCTAGCTAGCTTCCTCCCATAATTTCTTCCTCCTGATTAGTCATTCTCTGACACTCTTTATAATCTGACCAGCCACTCATCTTTGCGCAGTTACATGTTTTTTCTCAAGTTTTCTTACCATGGTTGATGGGGCTGCCTCTTTATGGTGGGAATATCCTCTTAAATGTCTGCCACGGCTTCTCTATTGATCGATTATCTCGCCTCATATCCTAGTTCACTTCAGCTAGCCCAGCTTTCATGCCCGCATAGTTGCTATTATTTAAGTTTGAAATACTAGTCAAGACTCTCCCTATTTTTGAAGCTGGTTGTAAAATTCAATCATATTGCAGTCACTGCTTCCTAGGGGTGCCTTTATTCTGAGGTAATTAATTAATCTGTCACATTACACAGTACAAGTCAAACATAACCTGCTCTCTGGTCAATTCCAGAACGTGATGTTCTAAGAAAGCATTCTATGAACTCCCCACCCAAGCTACTACAGCCAATCTGATTTTTCCAATTTATATGTAGATTAAAATTACCCATGATTATTACTGTCCATTCATCACATACATTTGTTCTTGCATACTTTGTCCGACATAGTGGCTACTGTTAAGGAGCCTGTAGCCCACTCCCACTAGTGACTTAGTTCCCCAACAATTCCTCACCTCAACCAAATTGATTCTACATCCTGATCTGCTGAACCATGGTCATAGAATCATGGAATTGACAGTGCAGGAGGTGGTCATTCAGCCCATCGAGTCTGCACTGACCCTTGGAAAGAGCACTCTACTTAAGCCCACATCTCCACCCTATCCCCGTAACCCAGTAACCCCAACTAACCTTTTTTGGACACCAAGGGCAAATTTAGCATGGCCAATCCACCTAACCTGCACATCTTTGGATTGTGGGAGGAACCCATGCAGACACGGGAAGAACATGCAGACACCACACAGAGTGACCCAAGTCGGTAATCGAACCTGGGACCCTGAAGCAACAGTGCTAACCACTGTGCTATCGTGCCACCCTCATGTTCTTACATCTGATATTCACCTCTACTTCGTCGCTTGTCACCTCTCAAAACTCCTCCCATTATGAAATTATCAGACTTCTCAAACAAGGCCACGAACATCCCCCACCTTGCCTCAAAGTCCTCCAATGAATCCCTTAATTCGTACATAATCTTTTTCAACCGAAGAAAGTCATACAAGTCCCCCAGCGGCATTGATGACTGCCACTCATGCAGAATTCTTCGCTGGACAACCAGAGAGGCGAAGGCCACAACATCGGCCTTCCTCCCCTCCATCAGCTCCGGCTTCTCTGTAATCCCAAATATTGCCACCGATGGATCCAGCTCAACCTTCACCCCCCCATTATCCTAATCAGCGCCGCGAACACTACGACCCAAAATCTCACCAACTTTTCGCATCCCCAAAACATACGAACATGATACACTGGTCTTCGCCCACACTTCTCACGTGCCCGTCACTCCCTGGGAGGGCCCACTCATTCTTGTCCGAGTCATGTGAACCTGCTGTACCACCTTGAACTGCATCAGGCTCATCCTTGCACACAAGGTC
The DNA here is from genome assembly GCF_047496885.1 of Scyliorhinus torazame. NCBI lineage: Eukaryota > Metazoa > Chordata > Chondrichthyes > Carcharhiniformes > Scyliorhinidae > Scyliorhinus > Scyliorhinus torazame. The sequence continues at coordinate 66,188,733 of NC_092709.1, forward strand.
GCATTTACCCTTCGTAGCGCTTCACTCCATACTTCGCAGTTTATCTCCCCTCCCACTTCTCCTTAATCTTCAGCACCTGCTCACCTCCCTGCTCTCCTAGCCACCCGTATCCTGCCCCCACTCCTCCCTTGCAGATCTTGCAGTAGGGCAGCACGGTAGCATTGTGGATAGCACAATTGCTTCACAGCTCCAGGGTCCCAGATTCGATTCCGGCTTGGGTCACTGTCTGTGCGGAGTCTGCACATCCTCCCCGTGTGCGTGGGTTTCCTCCGAGTGCTCCGGTTTCCTCCCACAGTCCAAAGATGTGCAGGTTAGGGGAATTGGCCGTGATAAATTGCCCTTAGTGTCCAAAATTGTCCTTAGTATTGGGTGGGGTTACTGGGTTAAAGGGATAGTGTGGAGGTGTTGACCTTGGATAGGGTGCTCTTTCCAAGAGCCGGTGCAGACGACAGCAGATACAAATTCCTCACCTTCACCTGCCCCACCTCTCTCCACTTCCTATACATGCCATCTATCCACCCCCAGGCTCAAAACCGTAGTTTTCACACAACAGCGTTAACACTGACATCCCCTCTATCCTAAAGTGCCTCCTCAGCTGGTTGCAGACCTTCAACATGAACTGCACTACAGGGCTCTGTGTGTTTCTGTGGCGCCATTGGCAATGCCACGACACCATCACCTCAAGCTGGACCCTCTACAGGATTCTTCTTCCATCGTAACCCATTCTACGTTTTCTTCTAACCATCGCCTCACCTGCCCCACATTCCCGCCCAGTAATAGTACACAGGTTTGGCAATGCCAACTCTTTCTTCTGCCTCTGCAAAAGGGTCCGCTTAACCTTTAGCACCTTCCCTGCTCATACAAAGTCTGAGATAATTATATCCAGTTTTCGAAAGTAGGCCTTTGGTACAAAGATCGTGATTGTCTGGAATATGAACAGGAACCTCGGCACAATGCACATCTTCACTACTTGGACCCTCCCTGCCAAAGTCAAGAGTAGCGTGTCCCACCTCTTCAGATCCTCCCCAACCAGTTTTGTTAAATTCCATTTGTGTAGCATCGCCCATTCCCTCACTACCCGAATCCCCAGGTATCTGCCGACCCCGTAAGAGCCTTTGCTAGAGTCTCTATAGCCAGCGCAAACAGCAGCCGCGAAAGCAGGCACCGCTGCCTTGTTCTCCTGTGCAGTTCAAAGTTCCATGAACCCATGTCATTAGTCCACACACTCGCCATCAGTGCCACATAACAGGCGTACCCATGCCACAAACTGCGGCCCAAACTCGAAACTTCCCAGGATCTCAAACAGGTACCACCACTCCACCCGGTCAAATGCCTTTTCCGTGTCCATGGACACCACTACCTCCTGCACCTGGGCTCTCGACGGGGTCATGATCACGTTTAACAGCCGTCTTATATTACTAAAAAGCTGCCTGCCCTTTATGAAGCTTGTCTGGTCCTCCACAACCACCCCAGTACACAATCTTCCATCCTTCCCGCCACCAACTTAGCCAGTACTTCACATTTCCCGCCACCAACTTAGCCAGTACTTTCACATTTAACATATTTAAACATATCCATATTTAACAACGATATGGCCCACACGATCCAAATTCCAACAGGTCCTTCCCCTTATTTGGTATTAACGTAATCGTTGCCTGCAGTCCAAAGATGTGCAGGTTAGGTGGATTGGCCATGCTAAATTGCCCTTCGTGTCCAAAATTGCCCTTAGTGTTGGGTGGGGTTACTGGGTTATGGGGATAGGGTGGAGGTGTGGGCTTGGGTAGGGTGCTCTTTCCAAGAACCGGTGCAGACTCGATGGGCCGAATGGCCTCCGTCTGCACTGTAAATTCTATGATCACAGTCTCTGTCAGCTCCCCCTTCTCCAATGCCTCATTAAACGCCCCCAAGCGATCTGGTACCAGGTCCGTCGCAAACTCCTTATAGAATTCCGCCGGATAACCATCAGGCCCCGGGGCCTTCCCCGACTTCATACCCCTTATATTATCCAATACCTCCCTCAGCCCCAAGGGCTCACCTCTTCTCTTCCTCAACTGTGAAAACTCCAGTTTGTCCAAGAACCATCCCATATCCCCCTTTTCACCCCCCAGGTCCACCCTGTACAACTTCTTACAGTAATCCCTAAACACCTCGTTCATCTTCCCCGGCTCCGACACCACATCCCCTGCCCCAGTCTGTATCTTCAGTATTTCCCTGGATGCGGTCTGCCTCCGTAGCTAATGCACTAACATTCAACTCACCTTCTCCCCGTATTCGTCCTGCACCCTTCTTGCCTACGTAGCTGTCCTACCACCCTCTCCATTGTCAACCTATCAAATTGCCCCTGTAATGTTTTCATCCTCACCAATCCTCTGTGGTGGGCGCCCTCGAATACTCCCCGTCTACCTACGCTATCACATTCATTAGCCGGTCATATTCCTCCCTCCTTTCCCTATCCGCATGTGCCTTGAACTAGATAAATCTCTCCCCTCAGACCACTTTTAGCGCTTCCCAAAATGTGGCCGCTGACACCTCCCCATTTTGGTTCAATTCTACATAATCTTTAATCACAGCCTGCACGTTATCACAAAATCCTCTATCTGCCAACAACCCGAATTGAGCCTATACCCTGGCCTCTGTTCCCGTCCCGATCCAAGCCAAATCTCCAGCCAGCGGGGCGCATGGTCCGAGATTACTATTCCCGCATATCCTGCCCCCATCACCCTAACCAAAACCTCCCGGCTCACCACAAGGTGGTTGATTCTTCAATACACCTTATACACGTGAGAAAAATGAATACTCCCTTCCCAGTGAGCTCTTGAAGTGCCACCGGTCCACCATTCCCATCTTTTCCATAAACCGCCCAACTCCTTCGCCATTCATATTTTACCCATTGACCTGGGGCTCGACCTACCTACCCTCGGCTCTAGGACACAATTAAAATCTCCTCCCATAATCAACTGGTGCGTGGCCACTCACCCATCACTTATCTCCCACCCGGGTCCCTTACGCTCACAAACCCTGTTTCCTTATTCATCAAAAGTGCCACCGCCCACGACTTTGAATCAAACTCTGAAGTGAAAACCTGACCCACCAATCCCTTCCTCAGCCTAAACTGGTCTTTCACGCGGAGGTGCAGCTCCTGCAGAAAGACCACCTCTGCTTTTAAACTCCTTAGATGCACAATGACACAAGATCTCCTCACCGGTCCATTGAGGCCTCACAAGTCCCATGTTATCAGCCGTACCGGAGGCTTACGCCTCCATTCCCCTCTACCATCAGTCATCCTCACCTTTCAGCTCTACTCCCATTAATTTCACCCTGTACCTGGCCCAGCCAAGATGGTCCCTTTCTCTGCCCCTAACCAAATTCCTGTGTGTGCACATCAGCAAAATTTGTCCTGGTCCATCCACGTCGACGCTACCATCAAGCGCCTATACTTCCTCAGGAAACTAATGAAATTCGGCATGTCCACCGTGACTCTCCCCAACTTTTACAGATGCACCATGGAAAGCATCCTATCAGGCTGCATCACAGCCTGGTATGGCAACTGCTCGGCCCAAGACCGCAAGAAACTTCAGAGAGTCATGAACACCACCCAGCCCATCACACAAACCTGCCTCCCATTCATTGACTTTATCTACATCTTCCACTGCCTTGGGAAAGCAGGCAGCATAATCAAAGACCCCTCCCACCCGGCTTACTCACTCTTCCAACTTCTTCCATCGGGCAGGAGATACAAAAGCATGAGAACACACACGAACAGACTCAAAAACAGCTTCTTCCCCGCTGTTACCAGACTCCGATACAACCCTCTTATGGACTGATCTGACTATTACTACACTCCTGTATGTTTCACCCGATGCTGGTGCCTATGTATTTACATTATGTACCTTGTGTTGACCTATTACGTATTTTTTTTCATGTACTAATGATCTGTTTGAGCTGCCCATAGATCCACTACAGTTCGCCTACCGCTGCAACAGGTCCACAGCAGACACCATCTCCATGGCTCTGCACTCCCCTGGAACACCTAGATAACAAAGACACCCATGTCAGACTCCTATTTATCGACTACAGCTCAGCCTTCAACACCATCACTCCTACGAAACTCATCTCCAAACTCCGTGGCCTTGGCCTCGGCTCCTCCCTCTGCGACTAGATCCTGAACTTTCTAACCACAATCAATAAGGAGGCAACAACACCTCCTCCACAATCATCCTCAATACTAGTGCCCCACAAGGCTGTGTCCTCAGCCCCCTACTATACTCCTTATACATCTATGACTGTGTGGCCAAATTTGCCTCCAACTCGATTTTCAAATTTGCCGATGACCACCGTAGTGGGTCGGATTTCATACAATGACGAGACAGAGTACTGGAATGAGATAGAGAATCTGGTGAACTGGTGCGACGACAATAATCTCTCCCTCAATGTCAACAAAACAAAAGGGGATTGTCATCAACTTCAGGAAACATAGTGGAGAACACGCCCCTGTCTACATCAATGGAAACGAAGTAGAAAGGGTTGAGAGCTTCACATTTTTAGGTGTACAGATCACCAACAACCTGTCCTGGTCCCCCCATGCCGACACTATAGTTAAGAAAGCCCACCAACGACTCTACTTTCTCAGAAGACTAAGGAAATTTGGCATGTCAGCTACAACCCTCACCAACTTCTACAGATACACCATAGAAAGTATTCTTTCTGGTTGTATCACAGCTTGGTATGGAGCCTGCTCTGTCCAAGACCACAGGAAACTACAAAAGGTCGTGAACGTAGCCCAGTCCATCACGCAAACCAGCCTCCCATCCATTGATTCTATCTATAATTCCTGCTGCCTCAGAAAGGCAGCCAGCATAATTAAGGACCCACGCACCCCGGGCATACTCTCTTCTACCTTCTTCCGTCAGGAAAAAGGTACCAAAGTTTGAGGTCATGTGCCAATCGACTCAAGAACAGTTTCTTCTCTGCTGCCATCAGACTTTTGAATGGACCTACCCAGTATTAAGTTGATCTTTTCTCTACACCTTGCTATAACTGTAACATTATATTCTGCAGTCTCTCCTTCCTTCCCTATGTACGGTATGCATTGTTTGTACAGCATGCAAGAAACAATACTTTTCACTGCATACTAATACATGTGACAATAATAAATCAAATCAAAAACCAGAGGTCATCTCTCCCAAAGACAAACAAAAAGAAAAAACACAACCCCAGGCAGGAGAGTGGAGACAGCCGTCCACTTACAAATTTTTCACTCCTGCTACCTATTGTCAACCCGACAGCAAAAAGAAAAAACCCTCATCAGAGGAATAGAAAAAAACACCCCTTCCCTCCAACCCCCACCAATGTTCTCAATTACGAGCGACTAGGGGAATTTTCACAGTAACTTCATTGTTAATGTAAGCCTACTTGTGACAATAACAATTATTATTAAAAGTGACAGCACCTCCGTCTCCCAAAATTGTTAAGTTCTCCCCCAGTTTATGCTCCTTGATAAAGTCATTGGCCGCTTCTGGGGTTTCAAAATAGTATTCCCGGCCTTCATAGATCACCCATAGTTTTGCCAGGTACAGCACCCCAAACCTGACCAGTTGTTGATACAGCAATGCCGAGCCCCTGTTGAACACTGAACGCCGTTTTGCTAGCTCAGCTCCAATGTCTTGGTATCTTCAGATCTTGTTCCCCTCCCATTCACAGTTGTGCTTCTCCCTGGCCCATTGGGGAATCTTCTCCTTTTCCATGACCTTGTGGAGTCTCACGATCACTGCCCTCTGTGCATCCCCCGTCCTAGGCTTCTGCTTCAGAGACCTGTGCACTCTGTCCACCGCAGGGGCCTTGTCCAGGACCCCCTCCACCGCCAGATTCCTCAAAATGTACCTTGTGGCACTCGCACCTTCCACTCCGTCAAGCAGGCCCACTATCCGCAGATTTCACCTCCTCGACCTATCTTCCTGCTCCTCCACCTTTGCACTCAATGTCTTGCAAAGGTCGGAGCCCCACCTCCGCCTCCAATGCCACCACTCGATCGCTGTGGTCCGATGTCACACTCTCAATCTCTCGGATCTGCGCCCCCTGCACCTCCAAGCATTTCTCCACCCTCTCCATCGATCCCTTCAGGGGTGCCACAGCTTTTCGATGGCCTTTGAGCGATCCGCCTACATCTCCTTCCTCTGCTGGCGGAACTCTCCCTTGATGAACACCATCAACTGCTCCATCGAAGGCTTTGCTACTTGCACTCGCCCTTCCCCCTCCGCCATCCTTCCACTGGCTGCTGCGCCACAGGTCTCTTCCAACTCCTTGATCAAGTCCTTCACCTTATTCTGCCATGTTGATAACCAGCAGACCTACCTGGGGTTCTTCACAGCCTTCAACACGTCATTGATGACGATGAACATCTTGCCAAGGTCATCCCCACACCCCCACTACCTGCCTTCAAACAACCGCGCAACCTCAAACGAACCATTGTTTGCAGCAAACTACCCAGTCTTCAGAACAGCGACCACGACACCACACAACCCTGTCATGGCAATCTCTGCAAGACGTGGCAGATCATCGACATGGAGACCACTATTACACGCGAGATCACCACCCACCAGGTACGCGGTACATACTCGTGCGACTCGGCCAACGTTGTCAACCTCATACGCTGCAGGAAAGGATGTCCCGAAGCGTGGTACATTGGCGAGACCATGCAGACGCTGCGACAACGAATGAACGGACATCGCGCAACTATCACCAGGCAGGAATGTTACCTTCCAGTCGGGGAACACTTCAGCAGTCAAGGGCATTCAGCCTCTGATCTCCGGGTAAGCATTCTCCAAGGCGGCCTTCAGGACCCGCGACAACGCAGAATCGCCGAGCAGAAACTTATAGCCAAGTTCCGCACACATGAGTGCAGCCTCAACCGGGACCTGGGATTCATGTCGCATTACATTCATCCCCCACCATCTGGCCTGCGAAATCCTACCAACTGTCCTGGCTTGGTACAATTCACACCTCTTTAACCTGGGGTTACCCCATCTCTGGATCTGTAAAGATTTAATCACCTGCTAATGCTCGCATTCCAAGCATTGTTTGGCATCTTTGAATTTGTCTATATATGTGTTTCTGGAACAGGCCTCTTCATTCACCTGAGGAAGGAGCAGCGCTCCGAAAGCTAGTGACATCGAAACAAACCTGTTGGACTTTAACCTGGTGTTGTAAGACTTCGTACTGTGCTCACCCCAGTCCAACGCCGGCATCTCCACATCATTAATTTCTCTAGCACTTCTTTTTCACTAATACGAATTTCTTTCAGGTCTCCAATCCCACTAGTCCCTCGTCTCCCCAATATTCCAGGGAAGTTTTTGGTATCTTCCTCCATAGACAGACAAAATACTCTGACATATGCCTTTTTTCCCTCAACAGAAGGTTCCCACCCCCGTGGTTGACAGAGCACTAAACAGTGTCTGACCCATCTCCCGCACCTTTGCCCTCACCTCCCTCCCAGAACCCTGACAGGATCCCTCTTGTTCTCACTTTTCATCTCACCAGCCTCCCTATCCAAAGGATCATCCTCAGCCATTTCCACCAACTCCAGCATTATGCCACCACTAAACACATCTTTCCCCTCGCCCTCCTATTAGCATTCCACAGGGACCACTCCCTCCGTGACACCCGGTCCACTCCGCTATCACCCCCAACCCTTCATTCTCTTCCCATGCAATCACAGAAGGTGAAACACGTGCATCTTTACCTTCTCCTTCCTCACTATCCGAGGGTCAATATACTCCTTTCAGGTGAAGCTGTATTTAATTTGTACCTTCTTCAATTAGGTCTACTGTATTTGCTGCTCCCAAAGCAGTTTTGTCTACACTAGGGAGACTAAATGCAGACGGGTGACCGCTTTTCAGAACACCTTCGCACAGTTCGCAAGTATGCCCAAACTTTTCAGTCACTTGCCATTTCAACTAAGCATCTTGATCTGATGCCTACATGCCTGTTGCAATCTTCCAGTAATGCCCAACGCAAACTGGAAGAACAACTCATCTTCTGATTAGGCACGTTACAGACTTCTGGTCTCAACATAGAGTTCAACAATAAAAGACCATGAACTTTACCCTCCATCTTGAGCCCATTTTTGTTTTTGGTGTTCTTTGGTTTGTCCCAATACAACTTTTCCCCCTCCCCACACGGCCATCTGTCCCTTGTGATTTTAGTTTTGCTTTCACCGAGCACTGATCTTGGTCCTCGTATTCACACATTCTATCTAACCTTTATGCCACTATTAGCACTTCTTCAGTCCTTAATTTCACCATTACCACCCTTGTCAATCTCTCCTTAGCTCCGATCTATCCCTGACCTTCTGTTCTGCCCCATCTCCAAATATATAATTCATTACATTTTTCTTTAGCATATGGACTCAAACGTTAACTGTGTTTCTTTCTCTACAGTTGCTGCCAGACCTGCCGAGTTAATCCAGCATTTTCCCATTTTATTTCAGATTTACAGCATCTGTAATATTTTGTTTTTATGTCGCAAAGTACTTATTTAGTTTCACTGCCATTTCCTTATTCCCCATCACAAATTCGCTATTCAGGAGTTATTTCGACTTCTGGTAACGGTGATGTGGACAGTGGCGCATCAGGTGGCTCTCCTCCAGAATATAAACACTTGGAGTTGGATGGAAGACATGCCTGACGAAGGAATTGATGGCGATAAGAGAGGCGACAAAAGTGGAGATCCCGGTGGCTGTGACGGAGGCGTTGGTTGGTCGCCATGCAGACGATGATAGATGGAGTGGGGAAGATGATCCTAGAGCTCGGAAAGGCATTGACGGACCAGAGCGACAGGATTGTTGCTCTGTAGGCCAAAATTAAAAGGTTGGCGGCGACCCCGAAGAGCCTGAAAGGGAAGGTCAAGGGCCAGGAGAATCAGTCTCGGTTCCAAAATATCTGGATCATGGGTCTGCCAGAGGGCAGGTACTCCACGGATGCTGGGCAACCTAGTCAGGAGGGTACAGCTTCCCCAAGCCGCTGGAGATCAACAGGGCATAAAGATCACTCCAACCGAAGCCCCTCCTGACAGGGAACGAGCATCTGGTGGCACAGTGGCAGGGATGGGGATTATAAGGGGGAGGGGGAGGACTATAAGGATAAGAAAGATGAGTTTCAGATTGGCTTCAGCAGGTAAAGTGCAGGTTAAGGGAACAGAATGGTGCCGCAAGCAATCACTTTGGAGGATCCCTAAACAAAGGGAAACCCCGGAGTGCAGGGGTGCACCGACGTGTCTGTTGCGCTTTTATCTTTATTAATAATAACCACAAGATGCAAGTACGTTCTGCGTACTGGACAAATGACCACATAACCAGTATATTAGTTCAATTATTGTTTATTATTAAACATAGGCGTGGTTCTATGTGTATTAATCTACACGTTGCTACACATTAAACTATACCCAACAGGTTAAATGACCTTCACTTAACTTTCAAGTAACCAGCTCTGTGCAGGTTAGATAAGGCCTTTATCGGAATCACCACCTGTGGCGGCTGGAAGTTGTCAGGCATGTCTAGGCTGCAGCTCATCCTTCAAGTAGCGATCGCGGGTCCTTGAATTTGGCTGGTCGATGTGCTGCAGTTGGTGGGGCAGAGGCCGGTCCCAAAAGAGACAGAATATTGGTCGCACAGTTCCTCTTATCCTCCGGTCTTTCGTGTTCTTTTGGGCAGTCCTAACTCGGGATCCAATGGATCGATAGGATTCCGATCATCCTAATCGATTCTGGCCAATTAGGGGCGGGTACCTTGATAGCTGGGCAGGTCTTAGTTGTTATTGTCCAAGGCATGTATGCACTCCCAAATAAGGTGAATAGGCGCCCCCGAGTCTGTTACTGCTGTTATGTTTCAATCGGAGTCCCATTGTCCTGGGGAGATCGGTGATTGACCTTTAGCAGGTGCAGTCTCCGTGTAGGTCTGGTTTCCTCTGCACAATACACAGGGCTGTGTATCGTCTGTGTCCCAACCTGACCACAATTCCCATTATCCTTTGCAGGCGGTAATTTTAGATGGCCACATGCTATACACAGTTGGTGGCCATGTTCGGTTCCCCCTGGACAACGGGAAACGCTGGAGCGCAGGGGCCCAACCACATGGTGAGAACTGCAACCGTGGGCATTTTGGACGGCCCCCTATCAAAGGAAAACCTCGGAGTGCAGGGGCACATCCACCAGGGACGGTGGGGTCAGAAACCCCCCACCAGGATTATCCCGAGAACGTCAGGGGACTTAACAGCCCAGAGACAAGATTCAGAATCTTCGACCACTTGAGAAGTTTGAAAGACGACATAGTCTTCCTTCAACAGACCCACCCGAGGGAGGACGACCGACTATGGGTAAGGAATCCTACGAAGAGAGAGTTTACTGGTGGTGATTTAACCCGAGGGCCGCCACACCTCAGGCGAGGGGCAAGGTGGAGGCAGCAGGCCTTCAGGTAACCTCAGCTGGTATGGGAATTGAACGTACATTGATGGCGTTTCTCCATATCACAGACCAGCCGAATGGCACAATAACCACAGGGTTGAATGGCCTAATTTTGTTACTATGCTTTTGATGGTATAACCTCCTTTGTTTTTAAACTGCCTTGAAAGGGCTGTGTGCTCACTTTTCCAAATGGTCCTCATTCTAGAGTGCCTTAAACCACCAAGGTCCCATTCTCCAATTTTCTTCCTAACCCACAGACTATTTTCAATCGCCTTTAAGACTCTCCCATTCCTTTGGTAAGCTTTTGGTTAGTCTTTCCCAGCTTGATACAAGTTTTTCCTGCAAGATTTTGAAATTGGCTTTGAAGGTTTTACAATGCAAATTATTTAAGAAGCATTTTCAGGATGTGACTAACAACAAGCCTTAAGATTTGATAATCTTAAAAAGCCTCCTCAAACATTTTGCCTGGTATATGCCTGTCACTTCTCAAAGTTATCAAAAATTTACATTTGGAAACAAAGAAAACACTCCAGTATTTTGAAAAACTAGTTCTCTCCTCAGCTGACTCACAATAAACTCACCATGAGATACTTTCATTTAATCTAGGCTCAACATGTGATAGAAATTCCTAACTAGTTTCCAGTGACAGGAAAACAACTGAATCTTATCACTGATAAAAAGATTATAACTGGGCGTACAACCATTCAAAATTATATGCAGACAAACCTGCTTAGTTGCAGCTGCTCAGGCCTACTTCACAGATGGTGTTAAAATGGGAATTCTAAAGCGAGTAGCTTTAAAAATCAAGGTTGGTCTGCTGAATAGCAACCTTATTATGCCCAAATTTACCAAAACCATGAAGGAAAATTGCTGATCTTTTTTTTTTTTTAAAGCTGCGCAGGATTGTGTTTTTTAAAAACTCTTTCCAGTTCATAAGACTCAATGGACCAACGCAAACACAGTGAAAATGTTACTGTACGACTAGCTTATGATTCAATTCCTTCACTCTGTTCAATACATCCATTTGCTCACGCAACAGTAAGACATGACACGTTGTTGTTGAACTATTTTTAAAAAACAATTTGACGTCCACACATTAGCATTAGAGAGAACTGGAAATCAAACACATACGATTTGGATCAATTATACTGTACCCACCATTTCATTGAAAGGGCATCTCCTACTCAAAAATGTTTTATTGTGGATGCTCAACATTTTTAATAGTTTGAGAAATTTTCAAATTGCATTAGTTACCTGCACAGAACTCAAGGTGCCGAGGACCCCGGTTCGATCCCGGCTCTGGGTCACTGTCCTTGTGTAATTTGCACATTCTCCCCACGTTGCGTGGGTCTCACCCCCACAACTCAAAGATGTGCAGAGTAGGTGAATTGGCCATGCAAAATTGCCCCATAATTGGAAAAAACAAATGGGTACTCTAAATTTATGAAAAAAAGTTACCTGCACCGAGGCACCTTCAACTTTACGCACAGCTTTAGAATCAAACAGAACATGTCTGCCTCGCCTTTCACAATCTTGGTAAACAATCAGCCGAATCTGGTTAACTTCAAACTCCACAGGTGGCCAGCTGCAATGGGGCAAATAAGACGTTAAGAAAAAAAGCAGAGTAAATACATATCAAACAACTCAGCCAAGCAGAGGGAACTGAAGAGTGACAATGGAATATGGGTTACCCACAGGAATAATTTTCAAATTTGAGGGTCAGAAATTGCAGATTGGAAGTGTACATTTATGGGCGGTACAATGTGGTTTAATGCTCAACTGTAGTTACTCCCCGATTAGCCAAACATCAGGAGAATATTGAGGAACATTCAGAGACACATGGATAGTCAAATGTTTTTGGGAGATGAACTCAAGGTTGCAATCTTAATTTTGTATATTGTTCTACATAAGTCAATTGAAAAGCTGTCATGGACTCAGAATGCATCACATATGCCATCCTCATCAAGCTTGAACTACCTACATGATATTGAAGCACTTAAGATGTAGTACAGTAGTTTACAACAATTTCAATTAGCTGGATAAATGCAGTCTTGAACTGCAGTTATAAAATTATAGAAATGCATTTTTAAAAAATTGTTCATGGGATGTGGGCATTGCTGGCTAGGGCAGCATTTATTACCCTTCCCTAAATGCCCTCAAGAAGGCAGTGGTGAGCTACCTTCCTGAATCACTGCAATCCACCCACGTAGGCACACCTATGAAGGGAGTTCCAGGAATTTGACCCAGTGGCACTGAAGAATGGTGATATATTTCCAAGACAGGATGGTGTGCAGCATGTAGGGGAACTTGCAGGTGACGTTCCCATGTTACTGCTGCCCTGTCCTTGTGGAAGACAGTGGTCATGGGTTTGGAAGGTGCTGTCTGAGGAGCCTTGATTAATTTCTGCAGTGCATCTAGTAGATAGTACACACTGTTACTGCTGTACATCGGGGGAGGGAGTGAATGTTTGCGGGTGGGGTGCCAATCAAGTGGGCTGCTTTGTCTTGGATAGTATTGAGCTTCTTGTGTTGTTGGAGCTGCACTCATCTAAGCAATGGAAAGTATTCCATCACATTCCTGACTGGTGGCTTGTGGATGGTGGGACAAGCTGGAGAATGGGACAGGATTTATATTTTCAGGTCAATGGTAACCCCCAGGATGTTGATAGTGGGGATTCAGCCATGGGATGTCAGGGGCCGATGGGTCAGATTCTCTCTTGTCTGACGCTTATGTGGCACAAATTTTACTTGCCACTTAAAGCCCAAGCCTGGATAATATCCAGGTTTTGCTGCATTTGGGCATGGACTGCTTCAGTATCTGACCAGTTACAATTGGTGCTGAACATTATGCAAGCAAATATCTCCACTTTTGATCTTATGATGGAAGGAAGCTCATTGATGAAGCAGCTCAAGATAGTTGGGCCTAGGACACCACCCTGAGAGACTGAGATAATTTGAGAAATAAACAACTACAGAACTAGTTTATATTGGAATGATTGCTGCTTCAGTGAAATCCAGTTTAAAAATTGAACAGATTGCAACTATCGGAGAAAGCACATTTACCAATAGCTAAGCAAGGTCCATACAAACCAAAAGTTGCAAAACTACTTCACTGGTCAATCTGCAGTGGATGTGAACACCTTGACCACTCATGTAATGATGCTGTCGGTAGAGGTACTGGATTATCAGGAACACATGCTGCCCTATTTACATAACTTCATTTTTGCCTTCTGTAAGCCTGCCATTTGCATCAAAGTGGTATAACTATTGTATAAAGAACAGATTACAAATGTAATTTCAATGGACGATAATGTAATTTTAAAATATCTGATCAAAATTATGATAAATCAAGGTTCACAACTTTACACTCCTGCAGCGGAACCAATTTAAATTAGCCATACACTAGTTCTGGTCAAAGGCGTTCCATCCACATATTATTGCATTAAAGCTTAAATGAATATTTGCATGCAGAGGTGGGAATAGCAAATATGCCTGAAATTTCTTCACGCTCCATAAATTAACATTGCTTCATTCTGTGGGATATTTTTGGCATACTCTTATAATTTTATCTTATTTTTTCCTGTAATTTTAACTGTCTGGCTCACCACCTGTAACAAAGAGAATAGGCATACGACCTGCGAACAATGACCTATATATAAAGGGAACTAGGCAAGATCCTCCCTTACAATTTACACTTTGTTGCTGGGGCACTGTGCAGTTTATGCTCGACACCCACGGCTTGGCATGGTTCAAAATTAAAACCGACGGATAGCTCATGTATTTCACTGCTTGCCTATGCAAATGTGACTACATCCCAATAACAATTCTGTAGTTAGGTTGTTTTGAGGTGCCTTCAGGATGTAATAGACAATATATAAATGTAAGCTAATGTTTCAAAGTATATGGTGCTTAGTGCCACTGTACCAACCTCAATTTTAAAATTTAAAAGTATTCCCCTAATTCTTTAACACTATTTACTGCTTGCGTTGTCCCAAAACAAGCTATGAAAGATAACCCATGAATACGGAAATAAATCAAAATCTGATTCTTTTTGAATTAAATTGAATTTTAAAGTATTTCATTTCTCACACACCCCTGAATTCTGTTTGCAACTTCCCGCAACATTACTGCTGCTAACCCCTCACAATTTTAATGAGATTCACTACCCAACATACCAGAAGCTCCACAATTGAGTTAATCCTTTACATACATCTTGGACCAATAACAAAAACATGCAAACCAACTAAAATTGATGCCGTTACCAAGAGGTTGTATTAACAACTTCGACTCATCCCATTGCTACTCCAGATCATTTCACCTTGAATTGAGGGCTTCGCAACACCAAAATCAAATGTGATATCCGAATGTTAGCTTTCAAACCAATTCTCTAATTAATTGCTATATTAAAGTTACAGAACCATGATAATCACAGCAGCATTAGTAAAGTAAAATCTGAAAACGACAGCAAAATATAAACCTCAAGCGAAATGAACATTTTCAGTCAATACATCAATGCAAGCAAAATTCAAGGCAAGATGCACGAGAAAAAAAAAAGATTAGCAACGAACTCTTCACCGGCTAATAATTTACTTTGTGCACAATGTCAGAATTTATTAGAATATTTATTATACTGGCAAATTTGTCCCATCAAGCCTTCTCCAGTACTTTACCTGAAGCAGCTGTGCTCCATCTTCCCACACCTATAGTTAACCACAAGAAACATGTCCTTGAGTGCACTGCTGTTATTATTTTAGTTTTTTCAACCATCCCAAAGCACAAGACTGTCAGATGACTTCCTCTGCAAAGCTCCTGCTGCTAATCTGACCGATAGGCACAGCACTCCACTTTGCACAGTCCAGTATGGTACTCCCAGTGGAAGGCTACAATACCATCCTGAAGTGGCAAAGAGCCTGGAGTGTGACGATAGCATAGGGCAGAAAGCTACTAGAGTAAAGTCTTCAGCTACTGTATACATTTACATTCTATTCTTGGCCTGCTGACATTTGCCAAAGTACCTGCATGTCACAAACACTCAAAAACATGCTGAATTTTATTTTTTAACCAATGTCATGAGAATGCAGCATCTACAGTTCACTGACTTACTCACCAGTTCATCAGCATAGCTTTTGCTTATGATCCGATCCCACAATAAATGTTTTCCCTTTCAACTGTCCCAAAGCAGTCTTGCAAGGGTAGGTCTCTATAGTCACCCGGGATCTTTAATTTAATTTCCCTGTACCCCATCACTCACATCCAAGACTAGACCGTGTACTGCTAAGTGTCATAATAATGAGCATCAAAAAGAAAGGCCCATTATTTTCACCCCCAATTCCCAGAAGAGATAGGCTATAGGAGTGGAAACTGAAACTGATCATAGCGTTTCAACTATTGCCCCAGCATAATAAGATATTTCTGCAGAGACTGGGTTTTGAACATGGGACCTTTTGGTGTGCATGGCTCAGTGTCACATGAGTCACATAGAAGTATATTGCATACTTTGCTATAAAATACTTAGTTTTAATACTGGAATTGGGGCTAGGAGTGATCATAACATCCTTTCTTTCAATGATTTCAACCTAAAACAAGCACACACTTAAGAGCTGGTTCGTTTGAATATGTGAATTCCATGTGAAGTTAAATTACAGAACATTGTCTAAGAGTGCAACAATAAAATCACTTCTGTTATGCCCATGCAAACAAGAAAGGCAGTCGTTTCATTTCAAGTAAAAAAAACGACCCAAGTCACAACTATTTAATTTCTGCACTACGTTTATAATTATTCATTGTGCATGAAACTTCCTTCGCTTGCTTATTCACATTACTAACTCAAAATATTAGACATTAAGGGAATGTTACACAAGCTTCCAAACACCGTGTAAAACATTCGTTTGAACATGATATACAAATTAAAAATAGTTAGTGTCATATTATTTGTTACCTCTGCTGTTACATTTAGTTTAGAGTATTCCAATGCATTCCTGGCTGGACTCCCTCTGTAGAGTTGAGGTCATCCAAAACATTGCTGCCCATGTCTTAATGCCCAGCAAATCCTGTAATTGCTGATCTCCGTGGCTCCAAGTCAAGAAATGTCTTGATTTTAAAATTACCATCCTCGTTTTCAAATCCCTCCTTGGCCTTGCCCCTCTCTATCTCAGTAATCTCCTCCAGCCCCACAACCCACATATATGGGCGACATGGTGGCCCAGTGGTTAGCACTGTAGCTTCACAGCGGCAGGGACTCCGGTTCAATTCCTGGCTTGGGGCACTATCTGTGCAGTCTGCACGTTCTCCCTGTGCGTGGGTTTCCCCCGGGTGCTCCGGTTTCCTCCCACAAGTTCCAAAATACGTGTTTGTTAGGTGATTTGGACATTCTAAATTCCCCCTCAGTGTACCTGAACAGGCGCTAGAATGTGGCGACTCGGGGATTTTCACATAAACTTCATTGCAGTGTTAATGTAAGGCTACTTGTGACACTAATAAAGATTATCTGCACTAATTTTGATTTCTTGATTATCCCCAATCATAATTGCTCCACCATTGGTAGCCATGCCTTTAATTATCTACAGTAAGAAGTCTTACAACACCAGGTTCAAGTCCAACAGAACGCTTATAATTTTAATTATCTAGGCCACAAGCTCTAGAATATCCTTGCTACACTTCACCTCTCTAACTCACTTTTCTCCCTTCTTAAAATGTACCTTTTTGACCAAACGTTTGATCATCTGACCGTATGCGGTTCAGTGTCACACTTTGTTTTATAATGCTCCTGTAAAGTGCCTTGGGATGTTTTATTACAATAAACGGTGCTATATAAATATAACTAGCTTCTGTGACTGCTGGTGCTACTCGGTCAAAGAAAGTACACATGCTCATGGGGAATCTTTGGGGAAAAGGGTTGAAGTGCGGGCATGTAAACTGGATAAAGATAAATCTACAGACATTTCTCTGTGGGAAGCAATCCTTATTCTGTTGAAAGCACGCCAGAAAACGTGACTTAGCCCCCTTCCTCCAGAGTGTGCTGAAATATTATCACTTAATTCAATGATGTGAAATAATAGTCTAATGCCATTTTAAAACTTTGTACATAAGCACCTTAAATATCAAAATGTCCCAAGTCGCTTCATATGGGTAATATGTAATAAAAAATGCAACTGAGGCAGTGCGGCTTTGGGTGTGGTCTGGACGTTTAGGGGTGATAGTTGGCCACCATTTGATGCGAGTTAGGGCACAGGCATTTGAGTTATGAATGAAAATTATGGGAGTGTAGAATGTAAAAGGTTGGCTGGGAATGTTTTAGAATAGTCAAGGGGTAGTGCTTTTAATTCAAATAATTTAGTGCATTTTGTTTTTCCCCCCACACACTTGTTATCATTCAAACAGTCTCTTTACCTCCGAAAATTTTAGCACTTGTCTTTGATTTTTGATTATCTCAAATTTAGGTGTACAATGAAAATATTTTGTTTCAAATTCATACTTATGTACCTTTGACATGTTGCAATTGTTTTATCAAATAAAGAATGGCAAAATAAAAAGTAATTTGGTCAATCTGGCTCATATCTTGCAGAATGCAAACAATGTGACTTTCTTTGCATTGAAATCCAAAAGGTGAATTTTCCCCAGAAGAAAAGCTTCCGGATAAAATTGGGAAAAAGTTTAAAATCACTCAAAGCTCCTGAAGTATAAATCCAGACGTGTATTGTTGACTAGTTGCATTGATATTTAATACCCTTATCAAAATTAGATTTATTATGCAATGCAACTCATCTTAGACTACAATTAAATGCGCTTATGCTATTATTTTAATTTTCACAAGAGGCAGAAAAGAAATTTGCAAAATAAATCCCAGTGAAAAATGTCCCCATCTAAGGTAGCAGATTGGGAAAATAATCTGAATTGTAGATTAAAGATCCAATACAGACCTTGGCCAACAGGAAGAGACATGATAGTTTTGATGATTTGCGGCCGATCCTGTTACTCATTTTAAACAGGATTTTGTTCTGGTCTGGATGATCTAGCCACCATACAAGTAGTGGTGTATGTCTCATCATCACGAGAATTAAAGGATTTTAGGAGCTGGTTTCCAACCTCAAACTTAAATTTAAGTTTAAACATTTTTCCTCCTTTCAAATACCATTTTATGCCATTCCGGAATGTAAAAATATGGCCATGTGTAGAAATTAATGACATAAACTTCCATTGTGGTGCATGCTCCCTACAATGCAATCCCACAGTGTATCACACTTGTCAGGTAATGAGTTTGACCCCAAGATGTACTTCCAATCCCACATCCTTTCCATCACCAAGACTATCTCCCTCCTCTCTAACATCACTCTTCTCTGCCCGTGCCTCACCTTATCTGCTGCGAAACCCTCATATGAATATTTCAATGGTCCCCTGAATAGCCTCCCGGCAACTCTTTAAAGTCCTCATTTTTTACACCCCCCCCCCCCCCCCCCCAAACCCTTCCATGGCCTCATCTCTTCCTTTAACTCCCTTCAGCTCTAGAACACTCCCGAAATCACTGCGCTCATCCAATTCTGGTCTCTTGTGCATTCCAGATTTCCACATTCTAAGATTGAGAGCCATGTCTTGAGCTGCCTATTTCCTCTGCTATAACTCTTTGATTAATAATTCTGATTAATAATGCTATGAAGCACCATGGGATACTTTACGTAAAGTCCAAAGATGTGTTGGTTGGCTGGGGTATGGGGATAGGACGGGGGAGTGGGCTCGATGGGCCGAACGGCCTCCTTCCACATATAAGGTGGGTGTTCCTCGCTCCACCACAATAATTCCACAGCATGCTGAAAACTAGTTTCAGGTTAAGCATCTTTTTCTCAGAAATGGAAAGAATATTCAACAAAATGTCCTGAGTTGTTCTCATACACAATTCTCATACTCAACAAAGGCCCAAGGAAATCAGATGAAATGCTTCAAAATCAGAGTTGAACAATCACACAAAACAGTAAATAATCAAACTGAGCAAATATTCAGATTTCTATTCAAATTACATGCAAATAATCTGGTTAAAAGGTGCGCTTACAAAATGCAAATCACTTTGCATACTCACAGAATTACATCAATAGGATTCAGTAGTTCTTGAATTATGAAGTTATCACATTCACACTTGGTTCGTTTTGGCTATTCCAGCTGACATCAACTAACACATCATCTGTATTAAACTAAATACTGCAGAATATTAGTTAATTTTATCTCTGGTTACTGCTGACCAGAAGAAAATGAAAAAGTTTGAAAAATACAAAACTAGTCACAATTTTTCCATAAAAACATGCAAAAGAAACCCAATCATGGGCGAGTTAGAAATCACAGAATAGAGCTCCCTGATCCATCACAGTGACAATGAACAAGTGAAAAATCGAGTCTTGTATCAAGTATGATTTTTGATCTTTGCTCAGTTAGTCCATCAAAACCCAGATGACACAAAGGTGCTGCAATTGGCTTGCGTGTCCCTATGCTGGGGGTGGTTTTAAAAAAATCAACCAAGTTTCTCACTTTTTTTAACTTCAGTGACTTGTTCTAAAGTACAAGTGTGAGGATAGGAAGGAACAAGGAAGCAGTGATACTGGAGGTCCCAAAACTCTACTATCTATCTCCCAACTCCCCTCATTCAACTGCCGTCACTGACATTACATTAACTCCTAGTTAAGTGATGGCTAAGTTGAAGTTCCTTGTTTTCAAATCCACCCATTGCTCTCGCTCCCCTCTATCTTTATAATTGCCTCCAGCCCTGCAGGTCTCAGTACATTTGCACTCCTCTAATATTGGCCTCTAGTATTGTGGCCATGCTTACAACTTCCTCAGCTCTGAAGTCTCCCCCTAAACCCCATTGTCCTTCAAGGCTCTCCTTAAAATCGACCAGTTTGATACAGCTTTTAGTCATCTGCCCTAATACCACCTTATGTGGCTCAATGTTTTGTTTTGTAAAGCTTTCGACATTTCAAGTTGGTCGTTGTCCAGATAGTAAATGGACAACTGAGATCTTCTGATGATTGAGTTGGAAGTGCAAGACTTACAGTGGATCTAAGCCATACACGTCACGGTGCTAGGTGTGAATCCAGTCAGTCTCCAACTAGTTTAACTTAGCTAGCATATGACAGTTTTGGTTCGACTCATTTACCTTGTTGAGAGTCAGTTTTTGGACATTGAGCAAGAACAGGATCAAGCTTGGCAGTAGCGCTCAATTCATCAAAAAACTTGGTGGTACAGGCACTGATGATTAGCACTGCTGTCTCATGCGCCAATGGCCCGGGTTTGATTCTGGCCCCGGGTCACTGTCCGTGTGGAGTTTGTACATTCTCCGGGTCTCACCCCCACAACCTGGGTGTGCTGGGTAGGTGGATTGGCCATGCTAAATTGCACCCAATAAAATAAAGCTTTGTGGTACATTTTAAGAGCTCACACATGGAGGATGGCCAAGTAGACAAGGTACCGGAGACTGCAGCACTTCAAAATGACTCAAGAAAAAATTGTGAAAATTTTGATGGAACAGGAAACTCTTCATCTTTTTCAACTATCTTTACATGGCTGCAATAGTGCACCTATTTGCCTCTGCCAATTTCACCCATCTGTTTCCCTAAACTCATTTATTTTTAAAAAATCCTTTAAACAAACAGCCAATTCTCATCTGCTTTCCAACCTTCAATCATCTCTTTGCTTTATTGTGCCGAAACATCACATGTTGCATTTCCTCAAATGAAAGCTGCATGATGAAGCTAAGGCTAGTTAATTTTGCAAAAGATCTATTTTAGGGCAAATGCACCCAATTGCAGTTTCTAAAAATAAAAAACAATATAATTCAGTAATTTTAAGATTCCGCTATTCAAGACACGTGAAAGCTATAATTGCAATGTCCATAAATGGGCAAAAAGAATCTAAAATGAATGAAGCTTCTGCAGTGTTCCTTGCACTTCATTGGTTAAACCAGTGTTAAACCACAGTACATTCCTGTCACCAGTTAATAGCTAATCACAGCATCACATGGTGCTTTCTGTATGGCTCCTGTAGACACATGCTTTTGTGCCTCGCCCTGTAAGCTTGTTCAAACATTGGCTACAACAGCAGCCTCTAACTGCTGTCATGTGAGTAGCTATCATCTGATAGCTCTTAGCAACCTTGCTGATCTCAGCAGGGCACACACAATACAAATATATCAAACTTGTTTAAAAAAAAACTAGTGTAGCAACAAACATCAATCTGCTGAAATGGATTATGGACTCAAAGAGTAACCCTTTTAAAATCAACATTGCATTAAACAAAAAGCCTACACTGGCTCAGCAAGGAGCACAAGATAAAAATACTGTGTACTCACATTTTTTACAAAAATAATTGTATTGTCACAAGTCAACTTACATTGCAATGAAGTTACTGTGAAAAGCCCCTGGTCGCCTCATTCCGACGCCTGTTCGGGTACACAGAGAGAATTCAGAATGTCCAAATTACCTGACAGCACGTTTTTCGGGTCTTGTGGGAGGACACCGGAGTACCCAGAGGAAACCCGTGCAGACACGGCAGGGGGGACGGGGACGTGCAGACTCCGTAAGGACAGTGACACAAGCCGGGAACCGAACCTGGGACTCTGGCGCTGTGAAGCAACAGTGTTAACCACTGTGCTACCATGGGTCTCTGCATTTGGCAACAGATTCAGACTACTACCACTTCATAGAGGGAGAAATTGTAGCGAACAGCAAGCAAACTGGAGGAAGGATGCAAAGGCATTGGAGTGGAGGAGATTCATATGCTTTGAGGGATAAAGAACTGGAGCTATGAGGATAGGTTGGAGGGGTTGAGTCTGCTTTCCTTGAAGAAAAGAAAGCTGAGAGGAGACTTGATTGAAGTATTCATGATCCTGAAGGATATGGACAGAGTAAATAGTGAGAAACTGTTCCCACTGAAGTGAGCATCAAGAACGACAGATTCGTTAAGGGGGAGGAAGGAAGGGTTCTACAATTCATGGGCTTTGTTTATTATGCACTTTCAAGAATTGGATGACATCGAACATTAGGGCGGGGGGGGGGGGGGGGGGGGATTGGACTGTGTACGTTGTTGGTGACTATGTATGGGTGGATGGTGGATTCCAGAATCCTTTTCTTTGATGTTTGTATTTAAAATGTTGACGGTTGTTTGAGGGTTGGTGGGAGAGAGGAATTGTTGGCCAAGGTATTGTATTTGTTACCGTTGATTGTTTGTTGATGGGTGTAAATTTGGATGAAAATGTGAAAAAGGAGAATAAAAATATTTATTAAAAAAAAAAGGACAGATTCAAATTGACAAAAGGAGTAAAGGTTATGTGAGGAAAACAATTTTCACCCAGAGGGTAGTTGGAATCTGGAACGAACTTTATGAAAGGGTGGTGGAGGCAGGTTCGATCAAGGTATTCAAAAAAAAAAGGGAACTGGATTGTTATATTTTTTTAAAACGTGCAGAGTTATGGGGATAATGCAGGGCTGTGAGATTGGGTAGAATGCTCTTTCAGAGAGCAAATGCGGATGGCCAAATGGCCTCCTTCTGAACCATAAAGAATCGGACTCTGATTCAACACAGGCTTCACGATAAAACCAGATAAAAAAAGAAATTTATATTCCACTTGTGACAATCTTGCAAGAAACTGCTACAGCAATACAGCTAATTTGGGATTGGAGAATGGTGCGAAGCTTAATTGCTCAAAGTTTCGGGTAGCACAAGTGGATAGTTCTGTGGCTTCACAGCGCCAGGGTCCCAGGTTTGATTCCCCGCTGGGTCACTGTCTGTGCAGAGTCTGCACGTTCTCCCAGTGTCTGCGTGGGTTTCCTCCGGGTGCTCCAGTTTCCCCTCACAGTCAAAAGACGTGCAGGTTAGGTGGATTGGCCATGATAAATTGCCCTTAGTGACCAAAAAGGTTCGGAGGGGTTATTGGGTTACGGGGATAGGGTGGAAGTGAGGGCTTAAGTGGGTCTGTGCAGACTCGATGGATCGAATGTGCTCCTTCTGCACTATATGTTTTATGTTCTAAAGTAAAATGAACTTTAGTGTAAATGTTGAAAACGTTTCACCAAAGCAAGTTGGAAGATTAATCTTGTGCCACTTCACTGGTGATACCCACCAGTCAACATGGAAAGACTGGTATTTAAACAACACCTCATCACAGCTGGGAGCATTCTACCTCGAATTGTAAGGAAATTAAGTGACTTTGACAAATTCTGGAGCTATTTCCAAACAACAAGTCTTAAAATTAGCAATGAGATTTATGACCATCTAAACTTGAAGTAAAGAATGCTGGCTGACATCGCAGAATAAAATGCCCACAAGCTACTACAGAGAAGTTTAAATGTTTGTTCCACTCCCTTCCATTGGAGATAGAGGAGGACATCACCATAAAGGTTTGAATGCAAGGATGAGAATAAAACTTAAGTGTCCCTCAAACAAGAGTAGACCACAAAATCTATCAGTAATTCCCCGTAGGTGTATTTTTTGATGCCTGTCAGC
Organism: Scyliorhinus torazame; assembly: GCF_047496885.1. Classification (NCBI taxonomy): domain Eukaryota; kingdom Metazoa; phylum Chordata; class Chondrichthyes; order Carcharhiniformes; family Scyliorhinidae; genus Scyliorhinus; species Scyliorhinus torazame. Next base: position 66,212,669 of record NC_092709.1, read on the forward strand.
ATTCCATTGGACTGTAATGCCACAGAATATTCTGAGATTAAATTTGCAAGTACTGTCCTCCAAATAACGAGCCAGTAATCTTAATTATAGCAATTTGCATATAGTGCCTTAAAAATTGTAAAACATCGCAAGGTCTTTCATAGAAATGTTAACAAATTTGACACAAGACACAAGGAGATTTGGGCAGATGACCAAAAGCTTGGCAAAAGATATCGGTATTAAAGAGTGTCTTAAAGGAGGAAAAAAAAAGGTGGATACGTTTGGGGTAGGGAAAATATATTCGAGAGCTACGGGCCTGGAAGACTGAAGGCATTCACCAATGGTAGAGCAATTAAGATAGAGGGTGTGCAAGGGATCAGAATTGAAGGATTGCAGAGAGTTGTATGGATGAAGGAGGTTACAAATATAGGATGGAGCGGGCCTTGAAGTAAAGACAAGAATTTTATCAAGGGATTACTTGACTGGGGGCTAACGTAGGCCAGTGAGCACAAGGATGAAGGGCAACTGGGACTTGGTACATGTTAGATTTAGGTGAGGTTTGGATGGCAATAAAACAGGGTAAAGTGGTTCCCTAAATGAAAGAAGATGGACCATACACTTTTAACACAGCTGCAAGCCATTTGACCATCTCAGCCAGGGAAGGCATGTTGTGCTGAGAGATGAAAGAAAGACAAAAGGAAAGTGAATATCTTAGAAAATGGAAGTTGCTTTCTCCAGCATACACAAACTAGCCCATTTTGATGATGGATTACATGCCTAAATCATTACACATACGGAATGAGTTGTTGCACTTTTCAGATTTTTTTTTGTCATTTTCTGCCTTTAATTTATTTATACTAATGCCTGAAAAGCACTTTTTGCAGAATAACGTACATATTTTAGAAATGAGGTGAGGAGAGAAAATCTCTAAAGTAGAATTCTATTGTTATATTTTGATAGGAGTTCCTTCTTTTCAAATGTGAAAAATTGTTTTGCTTGATTTTCCCTGTTTTCACCACCTGGAAACTGATTAAGTCTCAAAGAAACTTGTTATTCACCACCTGTGACTCAAAGCATTTTACATCTTTTCCCAATAAAAGCTTTTTAATAATTAATGGTTGCAAACACAGATGAACTGCATTCACAGATTATTCCAGAAGAATAAGTCAAATTGTAAACACTGGGGCCGTTTCTGCTATAGTAGGGCATCGATCAGTGTATGTTAATTATACTTAAGCTTAAAATTCTCTGTTAACAACTATTGTTAAATGCACAGCAAGGGAAACTTAGCATCCTGGGCCATAGAGCAGCACGGTAGCATGGTGGTTAGCACTGTTGCTTCACAGCTCCAGAGTCCCAGGTTCGATTCCCGGCTTGGGTCACTGTCTGTGCGGAGTCTGCACGTTCTCCCCGTGTCTGCAAGGGTTTCCTCCAGGTGCTTCGGTTTCCTCCCACAAGTCTGGAAAGACGCGCTGTTAGGTAATTTGGACATTCTGAATTCTCCCTCTGTGCACCCGAACAGGCGCCGGAATGTGGCGACTAGGGGCTTTCACAGTAACTTCATTGCAGTGTTAACGTAAGTCGACTTGTGACAATAAAGATTATTAGTGGCCAGGGCAAGAGACAGGATATCACCTTAATCAAGAGTGGGAATAAATAGCAAAAAGATGCAAGTGAATTAGAGTGGGTGAATTCTATGCCAAATTAGACATAGAAAGAGATGTATATGGAGGGAAAGATTACAAAGAAGCAGAATGACAAAGAAAAAAGATTTTTTTTGAAAAAAAGGGTCGATTTTAAAATCTTCCCAAAAAATTAAGAACAAGGCTCCACACCTGTCTTTGGTCTCTGCCACAAACTCCACCCCTCACCTGGCAATTGACGGTTGCTTCACAGCCTTAAGTCATATTTGGCTCAGAAATGAGCTTCTGACCACACTTCCAGACCATCGCTATAACTTCCCATTTCCGCTTATGACCATATTTCCAGACCTTCACTATAATGGATCATTTCCATATTGCCTAGCTCTTTTATATTCATTTATGGGATATGGGCATTTGTTGGGTAGTTCAGCATTTCTTGCCCATCCCCAAGTCCTCTCGAGAAGGTGGTGGTGAGCCGCCTTCTTGAACACCTGTAGTCCATTTAGTGTAGGTACACCACAGTGCTATTAGGAAGGGAGCTCAAGGATTGTGACCCAGTGACAGTTTGAGAGATTGGATTGGATTTGTTTGTCACGTGTACAGAGGTACAGTGAAAAGTATTTTTCTGCGAGCAGCTCAACAGATCATTAAATACATGGGACGAAAAGGGAATAAAAGAAAATACATAATAGGGCAACAAAACATATACAAGATATCATTGCGTTAAACATGAAAGTTCTCAGATGGCATGATCGAACATCAATATGCAGAGGATTCTATAAAAATTAATGCAGTTAATATATATTTGAGTCAGTTTTACACCAGTGCACCACCACTTGGTAGGTGGTAGCGGGAAAGTAAATGGCATAAAATGGGTTCACATTTGCTCTTCTTTCATCTGCCAAATACCTCTGTGCCAGCATGCAGGCACAGAAATAGAAACATGGAATAAGAGGAGTAGGCATTTGGCCCCTCAGGCCTGCTTTGCAGTTCAATATGACCATGGCTAATCTTTCTTCTCAATAACCTGTTCCCACTTTCCCCCATATCCTTTGGCCATATCTAACTTCTTGAAAATGTGCAATGTTTTGGCCTCGACTGCTTCCTGTGATAGCAAATTCCACAGGCTCATCACTCTCTGGATCAAGAAACTTCTCCTCATTTCAGTCCTAAAAGATTAACCCAGTATCCTTAGACTATGCCCCCTGGTTCTGGATACCCCAGCATTGGGAACATCCTTCTTGCATCTACCCTGTTGAATTTTAGAGGTTTCTATGAGATTCCCTCCTCATTTTTCTTAACTCCAGGGAATATAATCCTAGCCGACTCAAACTCTCCTCATAAGTCCAAATCCCGCCATCCCAGGAATCAGTCTGGTAAACCTTTTCCGCACTTGCTCTATAGCAAGAACATCCTTCCTCAGATAAAGGAGAATAAAACTGCACACAATATTCCAGGTGTGTTCTCACCAATGCTTTATATAAACTATATCTGTAAAACTTTTCCAGTGAGCCAGCTTTGTATATCAGTCTGTGTTAGCAAATTTGTGTAGCGAGCTGAAATTGTGACATTAGCACTCGTTTCATGGCCAACCCTCAATGCTAACTTTTGTTGTTTGGAAACTGTCACCATCCCAGTTCAAAAAATGCGAACTGTCTTCCTCACGCTGGAGATGAATTACAGCCTCATGACCATCCATGACACTGAACTTGCAGAGTAACCACCCAATGCAATCTCAAACCAAATGGGGTCAGGATCTGTGGGATATTTAGAGCAGGCAACACAAATATTAATCATTCCCAACTTAACTTTAAAGCCAAACGCCACTCTGCCCTTACTTTTTATATTTTCGGTACAGCTTCCTCTACTTACATTACAATGGAAAGGCTTCCTCGAGAGAAGTGTAATTAGTGTGGCAAGTTGATTTGGACAATTTACATAAAAAAGGTGGAAAAGGTTGACAGGAAGCCAGTGGAGGCGAACATTAGCTGATTTCCTATAGTGCTGCACAGGGACGTGCAGATGGATGATGCGGTTTTTCTCTCCACATTTCCCTTCTGCTCCGCTTGCCTTTCAGATGGGAGATGGTGGATTGTGCGACAGAGAAAAGGATCACAAATTGCAGACAGCATTGAGGGATGGGGGTTTGGCTGAAATTCAATGGCTCTCTCTGCTGGCTCCTCAATCATTCGTACATTTCACTATGACCAAAATATTCCTAACTTTCACTAGTTCCCCTCCCTTTATTATCTTAGTGTTGCACAGAATAATTGTCAATTTTTAAAATTGGACATTGGACTGACAGGGGTTCCTGCCAGCAACCAGCTACTTTTAGCCAGAAGCAGATCAGATGGGTCCAATGTCCACTTCTAGAAATCAGCAGGGATTCAAACATCCTGCACACTATAATTACTCTACAATTTATCATCTGTGACAATGCCAGGTTGCATTAAAGAGAAAGACGAGAGACATTTGCGAAATATTCTGAATGCTGTGTGAAAGTGGAGATCCTTGAAGCAGTTGACTATTGAGACACACAATCCTGTATGATCTCGCATTTTGAGCTTCACAATTTTGCCTCCCACTAATTGAACTATTCTTTTCTCCAAATACTGACCCACAGAAATAGCTTAGGCATGTAAATATCATCAAAATATGCTTGGGAACTTTTGGTCTACACCAGTGTTTTTCAAACTTTTTTTCCCAGGAGCCACACCGGTCAATCTCCGGGAGTGATGCCACATTCGCTTATCTTTAATGTGACAGGTGAGCCTGCTTGGTCCTCGTGATCTCACTCCGCGGGCTTTGAATCCTGTCTGAGGCTGGCGAGACAGGAGGGAGCATGCATAGACATTGGCGGAGAGTAACTGGTCATCACTCTCCCTCCTGTTCCTGTGTCCTCCCCATCCTTTTTTAAAAAAAATTGGAGTACCCAATTATTTTTTTCCAAGGGGCAATTTAGCGTGGCCAATCTATCTACTCCGCACATCTTTGGGTTGTGGGGGTGAAACCCACGCAGACATGGGGAGAATGTGCAAACTCCACACAGTGACCCAGAACCAGGATTCAAACCTAGGTCCTCAGCGGCATAGGCAGCAGTGCTAACCACTGTGCTACCTTGATGCCCCGTGTCCTCCCCATCCTGCTCCTGGTGTCCTCTCCCCTCCCCATATGTCTGGGCTATCCATAATCATTTCAGTTTCACTCTTTCCCTATCAATGCTCAAGGTAGTGGAAGGTGTAGACAGAGTCAGTGGATGGGAGGCAGGTTCGCGTGATGGACTGGGCTGTGTTCACAACACTGTAATTTCTTACGGTCTTGGGCTGAGCAGATGCCACACCAATTTGTTTTTCTTGTTTCTCTTTCTGTTCCTATCCGGTCCAGCCACTCCTCCCCTCCCCCTCCCCCCCCCCCCCCCCCCCCCCTTCATTTTTCCCTGTTCCCAAACGACTTTCAATTTTCTGTGCGTCTCTGCCAGACAATTTTGTTTTACTTCTCCCAGCATCATGCCGATCTCAGACTTCAGCACTCTGACATATGCTCTCGTATATCAAAATAGAATTAGAGTTACAAAGATATGGAGGGAGATTGATAGAGATATGGAGAGGTAGTGATACAGACATAGAGAGACTGAAGTTAGGCTGTTCTCTTTTGATAATAGTTTAAAACTCAACCATGGAATGCTTCAAAATATGCCTGCCCCATTTTAAGTATTTGTCACGTTACCTCTCACCTTACGTTCGGCGTGGGACAGATTCACAACAGTTTATTCATGGTACAGCTGCAGATTGAAAATTAAGACTGTTTTTGTCCTGTGGCACCAGAGTGCCCCAGTGCAGTATAAGGGAAATGAACTCGCTGCTTTCCAAATGTCTTACAACACCAGGTTAAAGTCCAACAGGTTTGTTTCGATGTCACTAGCTTTCGGAGCGCTGCTCCTTCCTCAGGTGAATGAAGAGGTCATTCCTCATTCACCTGAGGAAGGAGCAGCGCTCTGAAAGCGAGTGACATCGAAACAAACCTGTTGGACTTTAACCTGGTGTTGTAAGACTTCGTACTGTGCTCACCCCAGTCCAACGCCGGCATCTCCACATCATTCCAAATGTCTAGTCATTCATCAGTATCGAGAAAATCTTAATCCTACGTTTCAGAAACCAAAGAGACTGCAGTACTGCCCAGCACTGAGTGGAAACAGAATCGAACAAGGCTCCACAACTCCCTCACAAAAAGGGCCCCTCTGATATGTGGGCATCGCTGTTCAGTTACGGGTAGATACAAGTGTTGCAGCTAAGCTAGAACAGCTCGGCTGTGTGCGCTACTGAGCTTTAGTCTTCAGCAATATCGCCGGGATCTTTCCGGAACTCCGATATGGCCCTCAGCTCCACGACCCTTCTGGCACTCGTACATGACCTATGCATGGGTTGCAACCCGCACTTTGAAAAACCTGCTCTCGATCACACCCTTCTTGATTCAGGCCTCGTATTCAAGTTCCAATGCACGAGATACGATCTAATCCAAGTACACAGCTAAATAAAGCAACTATGTTACCAGGCATATCTTTTTCTTCATTGCAATACACACTATTGACAAGAGGACAATTACTATCTGATGCACAATGCCCAATGATTGCATTCAGCACTTGAGCCATAAAGGTTTAATTAATTTTAAATTAAGCCACTGCATTCAAACACACATTATGTAGACTGAAAAATGCCTAGATCAGATGTTCTTGAAGTCTAATTATTTCATTGAGTTCATCAGAAATTTGAATTTCCCATTAGGAAGCTGAGCTCGAGACAATAAAGGAAAGTAGAATCACCAGTTTTAAAACAAAATCACACCAGCAGCTATATTCCTGTGGTTTCCCTTGACTATCCTTTATCACATGTTGTAATTTATCGCATGGGGAGGCACTGACTTTGTGGTATTGTCACTAGATTGGTGATCTAGGGACCCAATGTAATACTCTGGGGACTCTGGTTCAAATCCCACCACAGCGGGTGGTGGAAATTGAATCCAACAAATATCGGGAATTAAACGTAGAACATAGAACATACAGTACAGAAGGAGGCCATTCGGCCCATCGAGTCTGCACTGACCCATTGAAGCCCCCACTTCCACCCTATCCCCGTAACCCAATAACCCCTCCTAACCTTTTTGGTCACTAAGGGCAATTTATCATGGCCAATCCACCTAACCTGCACATCTTTGGACTGCGGGAGGAAACCGGAGCACCCGGAGGAAACCCACGCAGACACGGGGAGAACGTGCAGACTCCGCACAGGCAGTGACCCAGTGGGGAATCGAACTTGGGACCCAGGCGCTGTGAAGCCACAGTGCTATCCACTTGTGGATCCCAAAGGGCAGCACGGTAGCACACTGGTTAGCACTGTTGCTTCACAGCTCAAGGGTCCCAGGTTTGATTCCCAGCTTGGGTCACTGTCTGTGCGGAGTCTGCACTTTCTCCTCATGTCTGCGTGGGTTTCCTCCCACAGTCCAAAGATGTGCAGGTTAGGTGTTATGGCCATGATAAATTGCCCTTAGTGTCCAGAAAAAGGTTAGGTGGGGTTGCGGGGATGGGGTGGACGTGTGGGCTTAAGTAGTGTGCTCTTTCCAAGGGCTGGTGCAGACTCGATGGGCGAAATGGCTCCTTCTGCACTGTAAATTCTATGATGATCATAAAATTATTGTCGATTGTTGTAAAAAACCCAGCTGGTTCACTTAATGTCCTGACTCAGACATTTTCAGACTGACCGAATCATACCTTACAGATAACATCCTAGACACCACGATCACCATTCCTGGATATGTCCTGCCCCACCAGCAGGACAGATCCAGGACAGGTGGTGGCAGCACAGTGGTAGACGTTGCCCTTGAGTCCTCAACATAGACTCTGGACCCCATGAAGTCTCATGTCTTCAGCACAAATATGGACAAGGAAACCTCCTGCTGATTACAACATGCCGTCCACCGTTAGCTGATGAATCAGTACTCTTTCATGTTGAACACCCGGAAGCACTGTGGGTGGCAAGGGCGCAGAATTTACTCTGGGTAGAGGACTTCAATGTCCATCACCAAGAGTGGCCGAGCCCTAACAGACTGGGTCTGTGATAGGTGGCGAGGGAACCAACAAGGGGGAAAAACATACTAGACCTCATCCTCGCAAATCTGCCTGCCACAGATTCATCTGTCCATAACAGTATCGGTAAGAGTGACTGACTACCGCACAGTCCTTGTGGAGGTGAAGTCCTGTCTTCACATTAAGGATACCATTCATCATGTTGTGTGGCACTACCATTGTGGTAAATGGGATAGTTAGTACAGATCTAGCAACTCAAGACTAGGCATCCATGAGGCACTGTGGGCCATCAGCAGCAGCACTCCGCAACAATCTGTTACCTCATGGCCTGCCATACCCCCCTACTTACCGAAAAAATGAAGCATCAAGTTGGTGAAGCTACAAAATAGGACTACTTGCATGCCAAACAATATAAGCAGCAAGTGACAGACAGAACTAAGCGATCCCATAACCAATTAATCAGATACAAGCTCTGCAGTCCTGCCACATCCAGCTGTGAATGGTGGTGGACAATTAAACAACTCACTGGAGGGGGAGACTTCACAAATATCCCTATCCTTGATGATGGAGGAGCCTAGCACATCTGTGCAAAAGCCGAGGCTGAAGCATTCGCAATAATCTTCGAGTGCCGAGTGGACGATCCACTTCGGTCTCCTCCAGAGGTCCCCAGCATCACAGATGCCAGTCTTCAGCCAATTCGATTCACCCCATGTGATATCAAGAGAAGGTGAAGGAACTGGATACTGCAAAGGCTATGGACCCTGACAATATTCCGGCAATAGTACTGAAGATTTGTGCTCCAGAACTTGCCACACCCCTAGCCAAGCTGTTCCAGTACAGCTACAACACTGGCAATTACCCGGCACTGTGAAAAATTGCCCAGGTATGTCCTGTACACAAGAAACAGGACAAATCCTACCCGACCAATTACCTTGAGCCTTTGGTTCAAACATGGACAAAGAACCAAATTCCAGAGTCGAGGAGTGTGTGACAGTTCTCAACAATGCAGCATTTTATCGAGTATGGCATCAAGGAGCCGTAGCAAAACTGGGGTTAATGGGAATCAGAGGGAAAACTTTCCACTGTTGGAATATACCTAGCACAAAGACGGTTGTGGTTGTTGGAATTCCAGAGTAAAGGTGTTGGCTACCAGAATTGAGGACTGTGGTCCCGGGGGTGATTCATGAGGACCAGACGGGTTTTGTTAAGGGAATGCAGCTGAATACCAATGTGCGGAGGCTCCTTAACATAATCATGATGCCTACAGTTGAGGTGGAGGCGGAGATAGTGGCGACGATGGACACGCAGAAGGCCTTTGATAGGGTGGAGTGGGGGGTACCTATGGGAAGTGTTGAGGAGGTTTGGGTTCGGGGAGGGGTCAATTAGTTGGGTTAGGCTACTTTACGAAGCCCCGGTGGCGAGTGTGGCCACGAATCGGAGGAGGTCGGAAGACTTTCGGCTGTACCGGTGGACAAGGCAGGGGTGCCCCCTATCCCCCTTGCTATTTGCATTGGCAATTAAGCCTTTGGCTGTGGCTCTAAGGGAGTCCAGGAACTGGAGGGGGAACACCGGGTTTCGTTGTATGCCGATGACCTGTTACTGTATGTGGCGGACCCAGTGGGGGGGATGCCGGAGGTGATGCGGATCCTCAGGGAGTTTGGGGACTTTTCCAGGTATAAGCTCAATGTGGGAAAGAGTGAGCTCTTTGTGGCACACCCAGGGGACCAGGGAAGGGGGATAGACGAGCTTCCACTGAAGAAGGCGGAAAGGAGTTTTCGGTATCTGGGGATCCAGGTGGCCAGGAGCTGGGGGGCCCTACACAAGCTCAACTTGACGAGGCTGGTGGAGCAGATGGAGGAGGAGTTTAAAAGGTGGGATATGCTGCCACTCTCCTTGGCGGGTAGGGTAGTCGGTGAAGATGATGGTGCTCCAGAGGTTCCTTTTTATATTCCAGTGCCTCCCCATCCTGATCCCTCAGGCCTTTTTTAAGCGGGTCAGTAGGAGCATCATGGGATTTGTGTGGGCGAAAAAGACCCCGAGGGTGAGAAGGGTGTTTCTGGAGCGGAGTAGGGACAGAGGAGGGTTAGCGTTACCTAATCTGTGTGGGTATTACTGGGCTGCCAATGTGGCGATGATACGCAAGTGGGTAATGGAGGGGGAGGGGGCAGCGTAGAAGAGGCTGGAGATGGCGTCCTGTGTGGGCACGAGTCTGGGAACACTGGTGACAGCACCACTGCCACTCCCGACGAGGTACACCACGTGTCCGGTGGTGGCAGCGACTTTGAAAATTTGGGGGCAGTGGAGGCGCCACAGGGGTGAGATAGAGGCTTCGGTTTGGTCCCCTATCCGGGAGAACCATCGGTTCGTCCCGGGGAGAATGGATAGAGGGTTCCTGAGCTGGCACAGGGCAAGAATTAGAAGGATGGGGGACCTGTTTTTAGATGGGACGTTTGCGAGCCTTGGGGCGCTGGAGGAAAAATTTGGGCTTCCCCCCCCCCAGAAATGGCTTCAGGTACATGCAGGTAAGGGCGTTTGTAAGACGGCAGGTGAGGGAATTCCCGCTGCTTCCAGCACTCAGGATCTAGGATAGGGTGCTCTCGGGGGTGTGGGTTGGAGAGGACAGGGTCTCGGTGATCTACCAGGAGATGCAGGAGGAGGAGGAGACCTCGGTGGAGGAGCTAAAGGGTAGATGGGAGGAGAAGCTTGGGGAGGATCTAGACGAGCGTACGTGGGCGGACAGCCTGGGTAGGGTTAATTCTTCCTCCTCTTGCGCCAGGCTTAGCCTGATACAATTTAAGGTTCTTCACAGAGCGCATATGACAAGGGCGAGGCTGAGCAGGTTCTTTGGGGTGGAAGACAGGTGTGGGAGGTGCTCGGGGAGCCCAGCAAATCATACCCATATCTTCTGGGCGTGCCCGGCGCTGGATGAGTTCTGGAGGTGTATTGCGAGGACGATGTCTAAGGTGGTGAACGCCCAGGTTAAGCCGAGCTGGGGGTTAGCACTATTTGGGGTATCGGACAAACCGGGAGTGCAGGAGGCGAAAGAGGCCGGTATTCTGGCCTTTGCGTCCCTGGTAGCCCGGCAGAGGATTCTGCTACAGTGGAAGGATGCGAGGCCCCCGAGCATGGAAGCCTGGATCAGCTACATGGCAGGGTTCATTAAATTGGAGAGTGTACAAATTGCCTTGAGAGGGTCTGTGCAAGGGTTCTTCAGGTGGTGGCAACCATTGCTAGACTTTCTAGCGGGGCGTTAGGAGGTGGTCAGCAGCAGCAGCAACCGGGGGGGGGGGGGGGGGGGGGGTGTGTACTTTGTGTTTTCTACTGTGTTTATTATTGCTTAATGGGGGGGTTTGTATATTGGGGGAATTTGTGATGTAGTTGTAAGTTGTTTATTTATGTGTTCTTTGTTTTTCTTTTTTCTGTAAGGAAATATGTAAAAATTTGAATACAAATATTTCTTTAAAAAAAGGAATTCCAGAGTAGAGTGTGACAGTCCTCAACAATGCAGCATTTTATCGAGTATGGCATCAAGGAGCCGTTGCAAAACTGGGGTTAATGGGAATCAGCGACAACTTTCCACTGTTGGAGTATACCCAGCACAAAAATAGTTGTGTTTATCAGAGGTCAGTCATCTCAGTCCCAGGACACCTCTGCAGTTCCTCAGGGTAGGTCACCACATGGAGGTTACCCTCCAAGTCACTAATCATCCTGACTTGGAAATAGATCTCCATTCCTTCACTGTCACTGGGTCAAAGTCCTGGTACTCCCTCCCTAATAGCACAGTGGGTGTAACTACACCTCAAGGACTGCAGTGGTTCAAGAAGGTAGCTCACCACCATCTGCTGAAGGGCAATTTGGGATGGGCAACAAATGCTAGCCTAGCCAACAAAGCACACATCGCATAAAGATGAAAAATAAATCCTATAGCCAAAAGTTCATGTTGTTTGTGTCTCACTATAGGGATTAAAATCCAAAGTAATATCCATAAAGGCTCCAATTTCCATAGGTGCATTAATCCATCATTGAATTCCCCTATTACAGGAAGGTGCTCTGATTCATAATCCAGAGCATTAATCATTTCATGACACGAGTCGATTGTTATCACAAACAGGAAGTATAGGAGGCAGAAGGGAAATATGGCAATGCTATAATTGTACTGCAACATGGATTGGATCAGATAGATATATTAAAATGGCCACAATCTCAGTACCGACATATTTCTCCTGATTCGTTACCTGATGCTTAGTGGTTGGTGTTAAGACTTTTTTAAAAATATTTTTATTCTCCTTCTTTTTCACATTTTCTCCCAAATGTGCACCCACCAATAATAAACAATAAGCAGGAACGAATATAATGTCAATCCCCATATCAACAACAACAATCCCATCCTCCCACCAACCCCCAAACAACTGCCCGCATGTTAACATAAACAAATAACAAAAAGGAATCAGAAATCACCCATAGTCACCATTAACACATACAGTCCCCCAATCACTAATATTCAATGTTATCCAATTCTTGAAAGTGCATCACGACACCAAATGGCCCAAAGGACCTCACATCTTCCTCTTTGATGGTGCAATTTAGACAAAACGCCAACTACATGGAAATTCTATTTTTGAATTTAAACTTTGATGTATAATATCTAGAAGAGGCGAAGGGTATGGGGACTGGTCTCTCTTCCAAAATCACTTTATAATTAGTTTAAGGGACCTATATTGCTAATCTTTGGCGCAGGGTGGGGGAAGAGACATCAGCAGGATTGGGTAGCTAATCAGGAATACATGTCTGTGGACATTAGATGAGGGTTGGATAGAATTAAATTAGTCAAATGGCACTGCATACCGAGAATCATTTAGATCAAAGTCACCCTTAATAGAGTAACTTTTGCCTACGAAACAGAACTCCCGCCCCCACAAAAAAGAAAATAGTGTGTCTTCCTGAGGTGGTGTAGATACACCCAGAGTGCTGTTAGGGAGGAAATTCCAGGATTTTGACCAGCAACAGTAAAGGAACAGCAATATATTTCAAAGTCAGAATGTTTTGACTTGGGAGGGGAACGTCCAGTTGGTGGTGTTCTCCGGTATCTGCTGCTCTTGTCCTTCTAGATGCTAATGGCTGTGGGCTTGGAAGGTGCTGCCTAAGGAACCTTGGTAAATTCCTACTGTGCATCTTGTAGGTGGAAATCATGACTGCCACTGTTCGTTAGTCATGGAGTGGAGGGAGTGAATGTTTGTCAAAGGGGTGCCAATCAAGAAGGCTGCTTTGTCCTGGATGGTGTTGAGCTTCTTTTTAAAATAAATCTCCAATTAAGGAGCAATTTAGCATGGCCAATCCACCTACCCTGCACATCTTTGGGCTGTGCGGGTGAGACTCACGCAGACACGGGGATGATGTGCAAACTCCACACGGACACTGGCCCAGGGCCGGATTGAACCCGGATCTGTGGCGCCATGAGGCAGCAGTGCTGACCATTGCACCACCGTGCCGTCCGGGTGTCGAATTTCTTGTCGGTTGTTGGAGTTGCACTCATCCAGGCAAGTCTATCACACTCATGACTGGAGCTTGATAGATAGTGAACAGCCTTTGGGAAGTCAGGAGATGAATCATTCCTAGCCTCTGATCTGTTCTTATAACCACAGTATCTATATGGCTAGTCCAGTTCAGCTTCTAGTCAATGGTAACCCCAAGGATGTTGATAGTGGAGGATTCCGTGATGAGAATACCACTGAATGTCATGGGGCGATGCTTAGATCCTCACTTGTAGGAGGTGGTCATCGCCTGGCACTTGTGTGGCACGAATGTTACTTGCCACTCGTCAGCCCAAGCCTGGATGTTGTCCAGGTCTTAATGCATCCGCACATGGACTGCTTCAGTAACCTGCAATGATGCTGAACATTATGCAGTCAGCAAACATCACCACATCTGACCTCATGTTGGAAGGAAGGCCATTGATGAAGCAGCTGAAGATGGTTGGGCCCAGGACACTACCCTGACAGTATAAAAGTGATCCACTACAGTGCAGACTTTGTTTGCACTGAGTGCTGAATTTGGTGCTTTTTGAGTGCTATAGTAAGAGTTTGGTGACCGAGGGAGTGCTGAATTTGGTGCTTTTTGAGTGCTATAGTAAGAGTTTGGTGACCGAGGGAGTTAGGTGAGCAGGGAGTAAGGTGCTCCTTTCATTTTGTTTCCGACATTTCCGCAAAGAGTGAGAAGAGAACCAGGAGTTTACAGAAAGTGCAGCTGACTGGGAGCAGAGTCGGACGGCGGAGATCTAGTTAGTCCACACGGCAGCTATATTCTGTCAGGTAAGAGGGGATTGGAGGCTAGGCCAGTTGCATGCTCCTCCTGTAGGATGTGGGTGGTGAGGGATACCACTGGTGTCCCCGCTGACTATACCTGCGGGAAGTGCACCCAACTTCAGCTCCTCAAAGACCGTGTTAGGGAACTGGAGCTGAAGCTGGATGAACTTTGGATCATCCGGGAGGCAGAGGGGGTGATTGAGAAGAGTTACAGGGAGGTAACCACACCCAAGGTACAGGACAAGAATAGCTGGGTTACAGTCAGGGGGGAAAAAACAAACAGGCAGACAGTGCAGGGATCCCTCGTGGCCGTTCCCCTTCAAAACAAGTATACCGTTTTGGATGCTGTTGGGGGGGGGATGACCTACCGGGGGAAGGCCCTAGCGGCCAGGTCTCTGGCACTGAGTCTGGCTCTGGGGCTCAGAAGGGAAGGGGGGAGAATAGAAAAGCAATAGTTGTAGGAGATTCAATGGTTAGGGGAATAGATAGGAAATTCTGTGGTCGCGAGCGAGACTCCCGGAAAGTATGTTGCCTCCCGGGTGCCAGGGCCAGGGATGTCTCGGATCGTGTCTTCAGGATCCTTAAGGGGGAGGGGGAGCAGCCAGAAGTCGTGGTGCACATTGGTACCAACGACATAGGTAGGAAAAGGGGTGTGGAGGTAATAAACAAGTTTAGGGAGTTAGGCTGGAAGTTAAAAGCCAGGACAGACAGAGTTGTCATCTCTGGTTTGTTGCCAGTGCCACGTGATAGCGAGGCCAGGAATAGGGAGAGAGTGCAGTTGAACACGTGGCTGCAGGAATGGTGTAGGAGGGAGGGCTTCAGGTATTTGGATAATTGGAGCGCATTCTGGGGAAGGTGGGACCTGTACAAGCAGGACGGGTTGCATCTGTACCAGAGGGGCACCAATATCCTGGGAGGGAGAATTTCTAGTACTCTTCGGGAGGGTTTAAACTAATTTGGCAGGGGAATGGGAACCGGATTTGTAGTCCAGCAACTAAGGTAGCCGATATTCAGGATGCCAAAGCGTGTAATGAGGCAGTGGGGAAGGGAACACTGACAAAGGAGAGTACTTGCAGGCACGGAGATGGGTTGAAGTGTGTATACTTCAACGCAAGAAGCATCAGGAATAAGGTGGGTGAACTTAAGGCATGGATCGGTACTTGGGACTACGATGTGGTGGCCATCACGGAAACTTGGATAGAAGAGGTGTAGAAATGGTTGGAGGAGGTCCCTGGTTATAGATGTTTCAATAAGATTAGGGAGGGTGGTAAAAGAGGTGGGGGGGGGGGTGGCATTATTAATTAGAGATAGTATAACAGCTGCAGAAAGGCAGTTCGAGGAGTATCACACTATTGAGGTAGTATGGGTTGAAGTCAGAAATAGGAAAGGAGCAGTCACCTTGTTAGGAGTTTTCTATAGGCCCCCCAATAGTAGCAGAGATGTGGAGGAACAGATTGGGAAACAGATTTTGGAAAGGTGCAGAAGTCATAGGGTAGTAGTCATGGGCGACTTTAACTTCCTAAATATTGAGTGGAAACTCTTCAGATCAAATAGTTTGGATGGGGTGGTGTTTGTGCAGTGTGTCCAGGAAGCTTTTCTAACACAGTATGTAGATTGTCCGACCAGAGGAGGGGCAATATTGGATTTAGTACTTGGTAATGAGCCAGGGCAAGTGATAGATTTGTTAGTGGGGGAGCATTTTGGAGATAGTGACCACTATTCTGTGACTTTCACTTTAGTAATGGAGAGGGATAGGTACGTGCAACAGGGCAAGGTTTACAATTGGGGGAAGGGTAAATACGATGTTGTCAGACAAGAATTGAAGTGCATAAGTTGGGAACATAGGCTGTCAGGGAAGGACACAAGTGAAATGTGGAACTTGTTCAAGGAACAGGTGCTACGTATCCTTGATATGTATGTCCCTGTCAGGCAGGGAAGAGATGGTCGAGTGAGGGAACCATGGTTGACAAGAGAGGTTGAATGTCTTGTTAAGAGGAAAAAGGAGACTTATGTAAGGCTGAGGAAACAAGGTTCAGACAGGGCATTGGAGGGATACAAGATAGCCAGGAGGGAACTGAAGAAAGGGATTAGGAGAGCTAAGAGAGGGCATGAACAATCTTTGGCGGGTAGGATCAAGGAAAACCCCAAGGCCTTTTACACATATGTGAGAAATATGAGAATGACTAGAGCGAGGGTAGGTCCGATCAAGGACAGTAGCGGGAGATTGTGTATTGAGTCTGAAGAGATAGGAGAGGTCTTGAACGAGTACTTTTCTTCTGTATTTACAAATGAGAGGGGCCATATTGTTGGAGAGTGTGAAACAGACAGGTAAGCTCGAGGAAATACTTGTTAGGAAGGAAGATGTGTTGGGCATTTTGAAAAACTTGAGGATAGACAAGTCCCCCGGGCCTGACGGGATATATCCAAGGATTCTATGGGAAGCAAGAGATGAAATTGCAGAGCCGTTGGCAATGATCTTTTCGTCCTCACTGTCAACAGGGGTGGTACCAGGGGATTGGAGAGTGGCGAATGTCATTCCCCTGTTCAAAAAAGGGACTAGGGATAACCCTGGGAATTACAGGCCAGTTAGTCTTACTTCGGTGGTAGGCAAAGTAATGGAAAGGGTACTGAAGGATAGGATTTCTGAGCATCTGGAAAGACACTGCTTGATTAGGGATAGTCAGCACGGATGTGAGGGGTAGGTCTTGCCTTACAAGTCTTATTGAATTCTTTGAGGAGGTGACCAAGCATGTGGATGAAGGTAAAGCAGTGGATGTAGTGTACATGGATTTTAGTAAGGCATTTGATAAGGTTCCCCATGGTAGGCTTCTGCAGAAAGTAAGGAGGCATGGGATAGTGGGAAATTTGGCCAGTTGGATAACGAACTGGCTAACAGATAGAAGTCAGAGAGTGGTGGTGTTGGCAAATATTCAGCCTGGATCCCAGTTACCAGTGGCATACTGCAGGGATCAGTTCTGGGTCCTCTGCTGTTTGTGATTTTCATTAATGACTTGGACGAGGGTGTTGAAGGGTGGGTCAGTAAATTTGCAGACGATACGTGGTGGAGTTGTGGATAGTAAGGAGGGCTGTTGTCGGCTGCAAAGAGACATAGATAGGATGCAGAGCTTGGCTGAGAAGTGGCAGATGGAGTTTAACCCTGAAAAGTGTGAGGTTGTCCATTTTGGAAGGACAAATATGAATGCGGAATACAGGGTTAACGGTAGAGTTCTTGGCAATGTGGAGGAGCAGAGAGATCTTGGGGTCTATGTTCATACATCTTTGAAAGTTGCCACTCAAGTGGATAGAGCTGTGAAGAAGGCCTATGGTGTGCTCGCGTTTATTAACAGAGGGATTGAATTTAAGAGCCGTGAGGTGATGATGCAGCTGTACAAAACTTTGGTAAGGCCACATTTGGAGTACTGTGTACAGTTCTGGTCGCCTCATTTTAGGAAGGATGTGGAAGCTTTGGAAAAGGTGCAAAGGAGATTTACCAGGATGTTGCCTGGAATGGAGAGTAGGTCTTACAAGGAAAGGTTGAGGGTGCTAGGCCTTTTCTCATTAGAACGGAGAAGGATGAGGGGCGACTTGATAGAGGTTTATAAGATGATCAGGGGAATAGATAGACAGTCAGAGACTTTTTCCTCGGGTGGAACAAACCATTACAAGGGGACATGAATTTAAGGTGAAAGGTGAAAGATATAGGAGGGATATCAGAAATAGGTTCTTTACCCAGAGAGTAGTGGGGGCATGGAATGCACTGCCTGTGGAAGTAGTTGAGTCGGAAACATTAGGGACCTTCAAGCAGCTATTGGATAGGTACATGGATTACGGTAAAATGATATAGTGTATATTTATTTGTTCTTAAGGGCAGCACGGTAGCATTGTGGACAGCACAATTGCTTCACAGCTCCAGGGTCCCAGGTTCGGTTCCGGCTTGGGTCACTGTCTGTGCGGAGTCTGCACGTCCTCCCCGTGTCTGTGTGGGTTTCCTCCGGGTGCTCCGGTTTCCTCCCACAGTCCAAAGATGTGCAGGGTAGGTGGATTGGCCAATGATAAATTGCCCTTAATGTCCAAAATTGCCCTTGGTGTTGGGTGGAGGTGTTGAGTTTGGGTAGGGTGCTCTTTCCAAGAGCCGGTGCAGACTCAGGGGGCCGAATGGCCTCCTTCTGCACTGTAAATTCAATGATAATCTATGATTAATCTAGGACAAAGGTTCGGCACAACATCGTGGGCCGAAGGGCCTGTTCTGTGCTGTATTTTCTATGTTCTATGTTCTGAGGAAAGAGTTTAAGCAACCAAAGTTCAGTTAACTGAGCACAGAATAGGGATCAAACTTGGAAGTTTATTGTTATATACTTTAATTGCTCAAGTGCAAATCAGTCAACTTTCATTTAAAAAAAAAAAACTTTCCTCCTGCAATCAAACATTTAACAAGTCCTAGGTGTGAAACAATAAATTAACTTTTAACTGTACATTCGGTTCATTGAAACCTAAAATGGCCCTCGGAAAATAGATCTTGTAAAGTTAATAATCACTAGTGATAATCTTGATACAGGATATGGTATTAACAAAGTTGTTGGAGCATTACGATTACCCCAGATGGAATTTAGCATGAGAAGTTTTATGTGGCTATAAATACAGATACTTGAATGCACAGATTATAGAAGTACCACTAATATCCTTCTACTTCCCACTCTGGTGTTAGTTGGAAGGATACTAATTCTATCTGGACCATTTTCACATTCTGTATAAAACACATAAAAATTGAGTAACTAACATCTATGGGAATGCTTCTACAGAATCAAGGGGACAGATTGGCTCTCAGTGGCGAAGGAATGGCGATTGCCATTCACCTAATTAACAACTGCCCAAAGACTTTTCATAAGTTATCAAAAGAAACTTCCATTAAGCTGCTATCCTTTCCAGCACAGGGCCCTCTAGGATTCTGTTATGACTGTGAGCAGGGCAAGCAACATCAGGTTTAGTCAACCAAGCTGAAACAAGGGGCTCAGAGTCCAAACCAGAAAATATAAATTAGAATTATTATATGGAGAAAGCAAAATAAATGGTTGGGAAAAACAGATGTGATAAAGGAAGAAAGACAAAAAGAGAGTGTGGGGAAAGTGGTTAATACCCCAGGTTCATTTATTAGCGATTCACTGTCAAGTCGATCCTGTGAAAGAGTGGGGCATCTCCGATAGCTACTTTTGGATTTCCATCTTTCACTACATATATGTGACATGGAGATGCCGGCGTTGGTCTGGGGTGAGCACAGTAAGAAGTCTTGCAACACCAGGTTGAAGTCCAACAGGTTTGTTGTGAACCACTAGCTTTCGGAGCACTGCTCCTTCCTCAGGTGAATGAAGCGATTCACCCGAGGAAGGAGCAGTGCTCCGAAAGCTAGTGATTTGAAACAAACCTGTTGCACTTTAACCTGGTGTTGTAAGACTTCTTATTGTACATATATATGAATGCAGATTTTACCCTGTAATAATGGTGAACATGAATAGCCGAGCCTATTACTGCAGCAAAATTCAGTCCAATATCTTAATCATGTCAGGAACAACTGAAAACAAGCTCAGGTAAACTATGCGGAAAGTCACTGCAGGCATCTTTTGTATTACAATTTTCGAACATAGAAATGTTGCTCGTCATGGGACTAATTCTACATCGTATGAACATGCCAAGGATGTAGGTATTGGCAGAAGGCATTTTAAAAATCAATCTATGCAATGTCCTGGCCTTGGGTATTTTTCAACACCCAGAAAAAGTCTGTTCCTGCAGGTGATCAGAAAACTATCGAAAGGTGGGAGAAAAATGTACACTAGGAGGGGAAAAAAACTCACCTGGGTCCTAACACATGGAGAACAACTTCGACAAAACAAAAGTGTAAGTTGCCTGCCTGCTATCTAACAGTAAAAACAGTGAAAAAAAACATTTCAGTTCACAGGCTAAGCCTAGAGCTCAGAAACAAAATGCACAGGTCAATGCCTAAATCTCTCAAGTGATCTCACAATTTGTTGCGTTAACATCCCAAGGAATTTCACAGATGAAATACTGAGTCACGAGAGCTTTAAGGAGTTCCTTGAAAGGGAAAAGAGGTTGAGACACAGAGCAGTTTAGACAGGGAATTCCTGTATTCAGATTTTATAATCACGTCAGCTCATGGCGCAGTTGTAATGCAGGAGTGATTACAATCAGGGACGTGGTCAGAATTGGAGGAGATCTTGGAAGGTTCTAGGGCCAGAGAAGATTACAATGACAAGAAGCAGTGAAGCCATGGAGGGATATAAAGGAAAAAAAACACAACTTTAGAGTCAGTGTTTCAGACCAGGATCCAATGTAGGTCAGTAAGCACTGAACTGCCCAATTTCCTCTTAAAATTATCATTGATATTATTGACCCTTATCGCCACTCTACATTCCTCTCAAAACATATTGCCTAATGTGAACATGTTATATTTACTCACCTACTCTCTTCTGAGGTTTAGCTGCTGGTCACCTCGCTCATTCTCAGGGTCATGGTTTAGTTTCTAAAGTTCAACTTGCCAACATCCTGAAGGATCATCAATCTCTTAATAAAATAACTTCTCAGTTTTCTTTTCTGCAGACATGCTCCGTACTTTCCCAGTATAGCTCAGATTTTTGATGCCGTATCAGAAAGCCAGCCATTTGTAGCTAGCTTTTTTGGTGTCATGATGTGCTTCCTGCACTATGGTTACGAGACCTGTACACTGTACTCCAAAGAGGAGCAAAATAATGTTATTCACTGGCTCATTAATACATTCAGGAATTTGTGATGTCCTATTTCCAATCACAGGTTTCCTCCCCCTCTCTAATTCTCCAGTTACAGGTTCCCTCTCTCCTGCTTTGCCACTCTTCCAGTCACAACTACATCATTTCACACTCTCACGAGGGACACTTGCTGTTGAAATGTATGTTCAGTCCTGTCCTCTGGTAGATCACGCTACCAAGATGACCCACAATTTGGGAACCCCTGGATTATGGAGAGGGGGGGGGGGTCGAGGTGGGAATAAATCCTCATCCCTTAAAGTATTAAAGCAATATCCACTCCTTCCCCTCACCCCAATCCCTCCCGCTCCCACTTCACTTTGGGAACCATTATTGTAGCCAATAATCTTGCCTCAGCCAACAGCCTAAAAACATTAACTGATAATTCATTTAATGAAGTGTTTGGGAATGCATGTTTTCTGGACACTTACTGTAGCAGTTGCAAATAATGACTGTACTTCAAAAAAAATCATGTGTGAACTTCTGGTGGCGGCTATGAGGGAGTAGGTCGCATGCTTGGTGGCTCCCGCTCTGGCCGGGCTTTTGGACCTCAGCCCCCCGACTTTTGGGGGGCTTTGAGTCTTGATTTGGAAAGTACGGACATCTAAGTACTGGATCCGCACAGTGGTGCATGAAACGGAGAACCCCAAGGGACCGTAAGGGAAGAAACAGAAAGATAAGCAAGGGCTGGGTAGAAGTGGCTGCTGAAGTTAACATGGCCGAGGTTCGGAGCCCTGCTGTGACGGCCCAGCCATCGATAGAGGAGCTGATGCAGGTCATTCAAGGCGGCTTCGCCAGACAGAAACGAGATTGTCTCGACCCAATAAAGGAGTCGATTGACCGGATGGAACGCAGGCTGGGTGCCCAGGATTGGACGATCCAGAAGTTGGAGAAAGCGCTGGCGGACCAGGAGGAGCACCAAACGGTGGTCAAGCTGGAGGTGGCGATGCTGAAGGATCAGTAGAAAAGGCTGTTGGAAAAAGTGGAAGAGCTGGAGAACAGCATGCGCCAACAGAATTTGAGGATTGTCGGTCTCCCTGAAGGGGTTGAGGGGACTGATGCGGGCGCTTTTGTGGTAAATATGTTCCAGAAGCTCCTGGGGGAGGGGGCTTTTCCCCGACCGCTGGAGGTGGACAGGGCGTACAGGGCAATGGCGAGGAAGCCACGGCCGGGGGGGGGGGACCCGGGTGATGGTGGTGCGGTTCCACAGATTTCTCCAGTGTGGAGGGGGCCAGAAGGAGGGCAGGCCGATAAACAGGATCTCCTTCACCTGCCCTAGGAGGAAAGTGAAATTCGGGCTCCTCTACCCGGCATGCCTCTGGGTCACTCATGAGGACCAGCACTACTTCGAGTCTCCGGAAGAGGCGATGGACTTTGCCAAGAAGGAGGGTCTGGCGCAGAACTGAGAACTTTTTTGGACTTAAGCGGCAGCGTCTTTCTCTCTTTTCTTTTTTGAACGCTGTATATATGGTTTGATTGTTGTTTTTTTTCTTTAGTCTTTGAAGTTTGGGTGAAGACGGAGGAATAAATGATATTCGTTTTTTGTTGGGTTTTTCGGTGTTGGCTTTCTATATTTTATTTCGTCTTACTTTAATTTGCAATATTGAGTGGTGTGCTGTAGGGATCTCGGTCTGTCTTGGGCTGTCTCCTATGGTAATTAGGAGATTGTTCGGTCTTGGTTTGATGGGCGCGGGGGGAGTAGGGAACAATAGGTGGGAGACTTTGTGGCGCCAGAGGCGAGGGTCACCAGGCGAGCTGGGTGAGCTAGTCCACGGAAGCACAGTGGGGGTGTATACTGGTTTAATACAGGGCAGGGGTTTGGGCCATCGGGTGATGTTGCTAGGAGGGAGGGGGGGGGGGAACTATTCTGCGGACGAGGGAGGGACTTGGGTTTGGGGATGGAGAGGAGGTCGGGGGTGGGGGCTGCCTGGAGGCGGGCAGATGGTGGCGCAACAAATGTGCGGGGGGGGGGGGCACGGTGCCCCCCCCAACCAGGCTGATCACCTGGAACGTTAGAGGGCTGAATGAGACTGTCAAGAGGGCCCTTGTGTTCACGCACCTGAGGACTCTGAAGGCCAACGTGATGATGCTGCAAGAGACACACCTGAAAGTGGCAGATCAAGTTAGGCTGAGGATGGGCTGGGTCAGTCAGGTCTTCCATTCGGGGCTGGATACTAAGACGAGAGGGATGGCGATTTTAATTAATAAGCGGGTGCAATTCCAGGCGGGCAGTAATGTCTCGGACGGGGGGAGGGGGCCGTTTTGTCATGGTGAGCGGTAAGCTGGAGGGGAGAAAGGTGGTATTGGTTAACGTCTATGCGCTGAACTGGGACGATGTTGATTTCATTAGGAGGGTATTGGGGAAGGTACCGGATCTGGACTCGCACAAGCTGGTGATGGGAGGGGATTTTAATACAGTTATCGACCCCGGCCTAGACCAGTCGTGCTCGAGAACGGGGAAGGTTCCAGCGATTACATACATAGAACATAGAACATACAGTGCAGAAGGAGGCCATTCGGCTAAGGAGTTGATAGGGTTCATGGAGCAGATGGGGGGGGGGGAAAATCGACCATGGAGGTTTAGACAGCCGACGGTTAGGGAGTTTTCTTTCTACTCGCGTGTACACGGTCTATTCCCGGATCGACTTTTCCATTTTGAGTAGGGATCTGCTGGCGGGGGTGGTGGACAGGGGGTACTCGGCCGTCACTATCTCGGACCATGCCCCACATTGGATTGAACTGCAGGTCAGTGAGGAGAGCTTCCAGCGCCCGCAGTGGCGATTGGACGTGGGCCTGTTGGCTGATGAGGCGATGTGCGAGCAAGTAAGGAAGTGTATGCTGGACTACCTGCAGGTCAATGATACGAGGGGAAAGTCTCAGCAGCGGTGGTCTGGGAGGCGCTGAAGGCAGTGGTGAGAGGGGAGTTGATTTCAATCTGAACTCAGAGACAGGACGGATAGGGCAGAGACAGACCGACTGATGAAGGAGATCCTACGGATAGATAGGTGATATGCGATGACCCCAGGGATGGAACTGTTCAGGGAGCGTCGGAGGCTGCAGGCTGAGTTTGGGGTGCTGTCCACGGGCAAGGCAGTGGAGCAGCTTAGAAAGGCGACGGGGACGTTGTAAGAATATGGGGAGAAGGCCAGCAGAATGCTGGCACAGCAGTTGAGGAAGAGGGAGGCGGCCAGGGGAATTGATACGGTGGTCGACGGGGATGGGAACCTGGCTGGGGATTCGGCTGGGCTAAATAGGGCATTCAGGGATTTTTATAGCAGACTTTACCACTCGGAGCCCTGCACGGGGCCCGAGGGGATGAAACGCTTTCTGGATGGGCTGACTTTGCTAAGGGTGGGCTGGGAGCTGGTGGGTGAGTTGGGGGCTCCGATTAGGACCGAAAAAACTCTGGGGGCTTGAAGGCAATGCAGTCGGGCAAACCTCCGGGGCCGGATGGGTTCCCGGTAGAAATTTTCGGGGATATGAGGGCCGTTGCTGGTCAAGGTTTTTAACGAGGCGAGGGATAGAGGGGTGCTGCCTCCGACGATGTCGCAGGCCATCATTTTGTTAATATTGAAGCGGGACAAAAACCCGGAGCTATGTGGGTCCTAAAGGCTAAACTCGCTGCTCAATGTGGATGCTCAGCTGCTGGCCAAAGTGTTGGCCTCCAGGATTGAAGATTGTGTGTCGAGGTGATTATGGAGGACCAAACCGGATTTGTCAAGGGCAGACAGTTGGTGGCCAATGTTAGAAGGTTACTTAACGTGATTATGATGCCCTCGGAGGGAAGGGGAGGAGAGGCAGTTGTGGCCATGGATGCGGAGAAGGCGGTCAACCGGGTAGAGTAGGACGATCCATGGGAGGTGCTGGGACAGTTTGGGTTTGGTAGGGGCTTTATCGATTGGGTCAGACTGTTGTACCAGGGCCCCGGAAGCTAGAGTCAGGACAAATAAGACGACCTCGGACTATTTTAGGCTGTACCGGGGAAAAGACAGGGATGTCCCCTCTCCCCGGTGCTGTTTGCGCTAGCCTTAGAGCCGCTGGCAATTGCTCTGAGAGCTTCTAGGGGCTGGTTCGGGGGAGGGGGGGGGGGAGAAAGAGCATAGGGTATTGCTGTATGCGGATGATTTACTCCCATATGTAGCGGATCCAGGGGCAGGGATGAGGGAGATTATGGCGATTCTGGGGGAATTTGGCCGGTTTTCAGGATACAAACTTAATATGACGAAGAGTGAGCTGTATGTAGTCTAGACAAGAGGCCAGGAGGGTCGGCTGGGGAGCTACTGTTCAGGTTAGTGAGGGACAACTTTAGATACCTGGGGATACAAGTGGCGCGCGACTGGGGCCGGTTACACAAGTTGAACTTGTCCCAGCTGGTTGAGCAGATAAGGGGCGAGTTTCGGAGATGGGATTCGCTCCCGCTATCACTGGCGGGAAGGGTGCAGACGGTTAAGATGACGATATTGCCGAGATTTTTGTTTGTGTTCCAATGCCTCCCGATGTTTAGACTGCGGTCAACAAAATCATTTTGGGGGCTTCCGGGTGCGGCGATGACCAGCTAAGTCGCACGTTTCGGCAGCTCCCGGTGGAACGGACTTTTGGGCTCTTGATAGGAGCCCCAACGGCAATTTTAACGGCAAAAAACACTGTGCGGTAATCCAGAAGGGAATCCCCCCTGGACACGGATGGAAAAAAAAGAGAGGAAAGTGGCAGGATTGCGGTGGATCCTCCAGAGCAGCGGCAAGGAAGGCAAGCACAAAGCAAGGTGGCGTCGGAAGGAGGCAGTTTAATATGGGGCCCTGACCAACAAGAGTTCCTGCGGCGTTGCGTGGAAGAACTCAAAAAGGAGATGAAGAAGGAGCTGTTGGCCCCGATATTACAAGCGATTGAGGGGCTAAAGGAGGAGCAAAAGACCCAGGAACTGGAGCTTCGGGTCGTGAAGGCAAAGGCTGCTGAGAATGAGGACGACATACAGGGCCTGGTGGTGAAAACGGAGATGTACGAGGCACAACACAAAAGGTGTGTGGAAAGGCTGGAGGTGCTGGAGAATAATGAGGAGGAGGAAGAATTTAAGGATTCTTGGTCTTCCCGAAGGTGTAGAAGGGGCGGACGTCGGGGCATATGTGAGCACGATGCTGCACTCGTTAATGGGATCGGAGGCCCCGACGGGTCCGCTGGAGGTGGAGGGAGCCTATCGAGCTATGGCGCGAAGACCGAGGGCTGGAGAAATTCCTCGAGCCATAGTGGTGAGATTTCTCCGATACAAGGACAGAGAGACGGTCCTCAGATGGGCAAAGAAAACTCGGAGCAGTAGGTGGGAGAACGCGGTGATCCGCGTATATCAAGATTGGAGTGCGGAGGTGGCGAGAAGGAGGGCAAGCTTTAATCGGGCCAAGGCGGTGCTGCACAAAAGGAAGATTAAATTTGGAATGCTGCAACCGGCAAGACTGTGGGTCACACATCAAGGGAAACACCACTACTTCGAAGCGGCAGATGAGGCGTGGACATTTATTGTCGAGGAGAAACTGGAGTGAGCGGGCCAGAAAAAGAACGTTTGGGACAAAGTGGGGGGGGGGTGAATATGTGGGATGAAGGGGGGGGGGAAAAAAAGAGGGAAGAGATGACTTCCCAAGTTGTAAATCCTGCGACCCTGTAACTTTTCTCTCTTCCACATGTCGTGGGGGGGGGGGGGGGGGGGGGGGGGGATGGATGAGGAGCTGAGGGCGCCGGCCATTGGGGGCGGGGTCAAAAGGGAAGCTCGGGCTTTGTTCCCGCGCTATGGTAATCATGGCGGGAACAGGGAAGCAGGAAGGAGGGGGCCTCGCACACTGTGAGCCAAGGTCGGCCAGAATTTGCTGACTTCTGGGAGCAACATGGGGGGTCCAATTACTCTAGTTTGGGATCTAGCGGGGGGGGGGGGAGGCGGCGGTTAACTGGGTTGCTGCTGCCGGGGAGAAGGGGGAGCTGGTATGGGGGGGGGGGGGGGCGCCGCTTGGGGGAGATACGGCTACGTGGGAACCGGGTGAGGAGCTGGATTGAAAAAGGAGATGGCTAGTCGTCAAGGGGGGGGGGGGTAAAGAGCCCCCCAACCCGGTTGATCACGTGGAATGAGAGAGGGCTGAACGGGCCGATTAAGAGGGCACGGGTACTCGCACACCTAAAGAAACTTAAGGCAGATGTGGTTATGCTTCAGGAGACGCATCTAAAGCTGATAGACCAGGTCAGACTACGCACAGGATGGGTGGGGCAGGTGTTTCATTCGGGGCTAGACGCAAAAAACAGGGGGGTGGCCATACTAGTGGGGAAGCGGGTAATGTTTGAGGCAAAGACTATAGTGGCAGATAGTGGGGGCAGATACGTGATGGTGAGTGGCAAATTGCAAGGGGAGGCGGTGGTATTAGTGAACATGTATGCCCCGAACTGGGATGATGCCAACTTTATGAGGCGTATGTTAGGACGAATCCCGCTCTTAGAAGTGGGGAAGTTGGTAATGGGTGGAGATTTTCATACGGTGCTGAACCCAGGGCTGGACAGATCGAGGTCCAGGACTGGAAGGAGGCCGGCTGCTTAAGGACTTTATGGAGCAGATGGGAGGAGTAGACCCCTGGAGATTTAGTAGACCTAGGAGTAAGGAGTTTTCGTTTTTCTCCTATGTCCACAAAGTTTATTCACGAATAGATTTTTTTGTTTTGGGAAGGGCACTGATCGCAAAGGTGACGGGGACGGAGTACACGGCTATAGCCATTTCGGATCATGCTCCACATTGGGTGGACCTGGAGATAGGGGAAGAAAAACAACAGCGTCCACCCTGGAGAATGGACATGGGATTATTGGCAGATGAGGGTGTGTGTTTAAGGGTGAGGGGGTGTATTGAAAGGTACTTGGAACTCAATGATAATGGGGAGGTACAGGTGGGAGTGGTCTGGGAGGCGCTGAAGGCAGTGGTTAGAGGGGAGCTGATATCTATTAGGGCACATAAAGGAAAGCAGGAGGGTAGGGAAAGGGAGCGGTTTTTGAAAGAACTTCTGAGGGTGGACAGACAATATGCGGAGGCACCGGAGGAGGGACAGTACAGGGAAAGGCAAGGGCTATATGTAGAATTTGACTTGTTGACTACGGGTAATGCAGAGGCACAATGGAGGAAGGCACAGGGTGTACAGTACGAATACGGGGAGAAGGCGAGCAGGTTGCTGGCCCACCAACTGAGGAAAAGGGGAGCAGCGAGGGAGATAGGGGGGGGGTGAGAGATGAGGAGGGAGAGATGGAGCGGGGAGCGGAGAGTGTGAATGGAGTGTTCAAGGCATTTTACGAAAGATTATATGAAGCTCAGCCCCCGGATGGGAAGGAGAAAATGATGTGCTTTCTGGATCAGCTGGAATTTCCTAAGGTGGAGGAGCAGGAGAGGGTGGGACTGGGAGCACAGATTGAGACGGAGGAAGTAGTGAAAGGGATTGGGAGCATGCAGGCGGGGAAGGCCCCGGGACCAGACGGATTCCCAGTTGAATTCTATAGGAAATATATGGACTTGTTGGCCCCGCTACTGATGAGAACCTTTAATGAGGCGAGGGAAAGGGGGCAGCTGCCCCGACTATGTCAGAGGCAACGATATCGCTCCTCCTAAAGAAGGAAAAAGACCCGCTGCAATGCGGGTCCTACAGGCCCATTTCCCTCCTGAATGTGGACGCTAAGATTCTGGCCAAGGTAATGGCAATGAGGATAGAGGATTGTGTCCCGGGGGTGGTTCACGAGGACCAAACTGGGTTTGTGAAGGGGAGACAGCTGAATACAAATATACGGAGGCTGCTAGGGGTAATGATGATGCCCCCACCAGAGGGGGAAGCGGAGATAGTGGTGGCGATGGATGCCGAGAAAGCATTTGATAGAGTGGAGTGGGATTATTTGTGGGCGGTGCTGAGGAGATTTGGCTTTGGGGATAGGTATATCAGGTGGGTACAGTTGCTGTATAGGGCCCCGATGGCGAGCGTGGTCACGAATGGACGGGGGTCTGACTATTTTCGGCTCCATAGAGGGACGAGGCAGGGATGTCATCTGTCCCCGTTATTGAACCCCTGGCCATAGCATTGAGGGGTTCCAGGAAGTAGAGGGGAGTACTCGGGGGGGGGGGGGGGTTTGGGGATTTTTCAGGGTATAAACTGAACATGGGGAAAAGTGAGCTGTTTGTGGTGCATCCAGGGGAGCAGAGCAGAGAGATAGAGGATTTACCGTTGAGGAAGGTAACAAGGGACTTCTGATACTTGGGGATCCAGATAGCCAAGAATTGGGGTACATTACACAGGCTTAATTTAACGCGGTTGGTGGAACAGATGGAGGAGGACTTTAAGAGATGGGACATGGTGTCCCTGTCATTGGCAGGTCGGGTGCAGGCGGTTAAAATGGTGGTCCTCCCGAGATTCCTTTTTGTGTTTCAGTGCCTCCCGGTGGTGATCACGAAGGCTTTCTTCAAAAGAATCAAGAAGTGTATTATAAGTTTTTTGTGGGCTGGGAAGACCCCGAGAGTGAGGAGGGCATTCTTGCAGCGTAGTAGGGACAGGGGGGGGCTGGCACTACCGAGCCTAAGTGAGTACTACTGGGCCGCCAATGTTTCAATGGTGTGTAAGTGGATGGGAGAAGGGGAGGGAGCGGCGTGGAAGAGATTGGAGAGGGCGTCCTGCAGGGGGACTAGCCTACAAGCAATGGTGACGGCACCGTTCTCACCAAAGAAATACACCACAAGCCCGGTGGTGGTGGCTACATTGAAAATTTGGGGGCAGTGGAGACGGCATAGGGGAAGGATGGGAGCTTCGGTGCGGTCTCCGATAAGAAACAATCATAAGCTCGTTCCGGGGAGAATGGATGGGGGATTTGGAGCATGGCAAAGAGCTGGGGTAGTACAACTGAGAGATCTGTTTGTAGATGGGACGTTTGCGAGTCTGGGAGCGCTGACGGAAAAATATGGGTTGCCTCAAGGGAATGCATTTCGGTACATGCAATTGAGGGCTTTTGCGAGGCAACAGGTGAGGGAATTCCCGCAGCTCCCGACGAAGGAGGTGCAGGATAGAGTGATCTCAGAGACATGGGTGGGGGATGGCAAGGTGTCGGACATATACAGGGAAATGAGGGACGAGGGGGAGATCATGGTAGATGAGCTGAAAGGGAAATGGGAAGAAGAACTGGGGGAGGAGATTGAGGAGCGGCTGTGGGCTGATGCCCTCCGCAGGGTAAACTCATCGTCCTCGTGTGCCAGGCTAAGCCTGATACAATTTAAGGTGTTACACAGGGCGCATATGACTGGAGCACGGCTCAGTAAATTTTTTGGGGTAGAGGATAGGTGTGCGAGATGCTCGAGAGGCCCAGTGAATCACACCCACATGTTCTGGTCATGCCCGGCACTACAGGGGTTCTGGGTGGGGGTGGCAAAGGTGTTTTCGAAGGTGGTGGGGGTCCGGGTCGAACCAAGCTGGGGGTTGGCTATATTTGGGGTTGCAGAAGAGCCGGGAGTGCAGGAGGCGAGAGAGGCTGACGTGTTGGCCTTTGCGTCCCTAGTAGCCTGGCGCAGGATATTGTTAATGTGGAAGGAAGCCAAACCCCCGGGTGTGGAGACCTGGATAAACGACATGGCAGGGTTTATAAAGTTAGAACAGATTAAGTTTGTGTTAAGGGGTTCGGCTCAGGGGTTCACCAGGCGGTGGCAACCGTTCGTCGATTACCTCACAGAAAGATAGAGGGAATGGAAAAGAAGTAGACAAAAGCAGCAACCGGGGGGGGGAAAGAAAGAGGAATCGGACGGACTCTCAGGGATGTTATTGTATATGTATAGGTATTTGTTATAGGTAATTGTATATCGGATTGTTGGATTGTATTTTTGTAGAGTATTTATTTTGGACAAGGCAGTTGCCATTTAGTTTTGTTTTTGTTTATATATTATTTATTTATTTGTTTAAAACTGGCCACTGTTATTTATATTGCTTTATTGTTGTGTAAAAGAAACACTACGTATTGTTATGTTTGGCCAAAAATCTTGAATAAAATATATATATATTTTTAAAAATCATTTTGGGCTTTGTTTGGGCGGGTAAGTCCCCACAGGTGAAAAAGGTGATGCTCGAGAGGAATCGGGGAATGGGGGGGCTTGCCCTGCCAAATTTATTACGGGGTGACCAATATTGCGATGATAAGTAAGTGGGTGGTAGGGATGGGGGCGGCTTGGGAGCGGATGGAAGTGGCCTCATGCAGGGGCACCAGCTTAAGGGCGCTGATAACGGCACCATTGCCATTCCCGCTGGCGAGATATTTTGCCAGTCCTGTGGTGGTGGCGGCCCTGAGGATCTGGGGTCAGTGGAGGAGATCTGTTGGTGCAGTGAGGGCGTCGGTTTGGTCCCCAATATGCGACAACCATCGGTTCACTCCAGGGAGCTTAGATGGGGGATTTTGGGTATGGCAAAGGGCGGAGATTGAGAAGATGGGGGAACTGTTTCTGGAAGGGAGCTTTCCTAGCCTAAGGGTGCTGGAGGAGAAGTTCGGGCTGACAGCAGGGAATGATTTCAGATATCTACAGGTACGGGACTTTCTGTGCAGGTAGGTACCATCCTTCCCACTCCTGCCACTAAGAGGGATTCAAGATAGGGTAGTGTCTAGGGGATGGGTGGGGGAGGGGAGCATCTCGGACATCTACAAAGAATTAATGGGGGCGGAGGAGACACATACAGAGGAGCTGAAGCGTAAGTGGGAGGAGGAACTGGGGGGTGAGATGGAGGGCGGAGGCGCTGAGCAGGGTCAACGCAACCGCTACATGCGCAAGGCTCAGCTTGATCCAGTTTCAGGTGGTGCACTGGGCGTACATGACAGCGGCCCGGATGAGTAGATTTTTTGGGGTGGAAGACAAGTGTGTCAGGTGTGCAGGTGGACCAGCGAACCATGTCCACATGTTCTGGGCACGCCCAAAACTTAGGGGATATTGGCAGGGGTTCACGGATGTCATGTGCAGGGTATTGAAGACAAGGGTGGAAATGAGTCCAGGGGTAGCCATCTTTGGGGTGTTGGAGGACCCGGGTGTTCAGGAGGAGAGAGGGGCAGATGTTCTGGCCTTTTCCTCCTTGGTAGCCCGGCGACGGATACTACTGGCTTGGAGGGAGTCTAGGCCTCCGAAGTCAGAGGCCTGGTTAACCGACATGGCGAGCTAGCTCAGCCTGGAAAAGATCAAGTTCGCCTTGAGAGGGTCAGTGTCTAGGTTCGCCCGGAGGTGGCAACCATTCATTGACTTCTTCGCAGGGAATTGATCGTCAGCAAGAGGGGGGGGGGGGGGGGGGGGGGGGATATCTTAGGATAGTATAGAGTAGGGGGTTAAATAGGCAGGCCTTGGAGGGACAGATGTCGGCGGTTGCTTTTTGATTACTGTTCTTTGTACTCTATTGTTTTTTGTACTGTGGTTGTCTGTTATGCCAAAAATACCTCATTAAAAATTGTTTGTTAAAAAAAAAATCATGTGTGAAACACTTACTGAATAGTTCTCAGTAAGTTCTCAGATGTGATAAGCCACTATTTAAATGCAAGCCTTTTTTTTTTACAAGGAATGCTAAATTTAAACTACTATCGGATGTCTGGAGACCTGCCTTGTCAACTACACACAGAAACAAAACAGCCTCTTTGCTGATCATTTGAAACAGGTGGCTTTTCGTCACAAAATGTAACATCTCAAAGTTTGCAGGTGGTACCAAATTAGGTGGGAGGGTGAATTGTGACAAGGATGCAGGGATCCTACAGCAAGATCTGGACAGGTTGGGAGAGTGGGCAAACCAATGGCAGATGCCGTATAATTTTGGATAAGTGTGAAGTTATTCATTTTGGAAGCAAAAACAGGAAGGCAGATGAATGGTTGTAAATTGGGAGAGGGGAATGTGCAGCGGGACCTGGGTGTCCTTGTGCACCATTTGCTGAAGGTGAGCATGCAGGTGCAGCAGGCGGTAAAGAAGGCTAATGGTATATTGGCCTTCATTGCAAGAGGTTGAGTATAGAGGCAGGGATGTGTTGCTACAATTGTACAGGGCCTTGGTGAGGCCACATTTGGGAGTATTTTGTGCAGTTTTGGTTTCCTTCTCTGAGGAAGGATGTTCTTGCTCTCGAGGGAGTGCAGTGAAGGTATACCAGACTGATTCCAGGGATGGCGGGACTGTCATATAAGGAGAGATTGACTAGGTTGGGATTGTTCTCGCTGGAGTTTAGAAGAATGAGGGGGATCTCATAGTGACTTATAAAATTCTAACAGGACTAGACAGGGTAGATGCAGAGAAGATGTTACCAGTCCAGAACCAGGAGTCACAGCCTGAGGATTCAGGGTAAACCATTTTGTACAGAGAGAAGGAAACGTTTCTTCACACAAAGAGTGGTGAGCCTGTGGAATTCATTACCACAGGAAGTAGTTTATGCTAAAACTTTGAATATATTCAAGAGGCGGCTCGATATAGCACTTGGGGAGAATGGGATCAAAGGCTATGGGGAGAAAGCAGGATTAGGCTATTGAGTTGGATGATCAGAGGTGGCTGGATATAGCACTTGGGGAGAATGGGATCAAAGGCTATGGAGAGAAAGCAGGATTAGGCTATTGAGTTGGATGATCAGCCATGATCGTGATGAATGGCTGAACAGGCTCGAAGGGCCAAAATGCGTCCTCCTGCTCCTATCTTCTATGTATGTATCTATGTAAAATGTGCAACACTGCCAGCTCCTCATCAAAGCATCCTAAAACAGCATTAAAAAATCCATTCCAAGCTGAATGCTTTTCCCCAATTAAAAAGAAATGAGGGATGCCCTCAAGAATGACATCAGGACTTCCGGTTGCGGCGATGACCAGCTAAGCCGCACGTTTCAGCGGCTCCAGCTCCAACGGACCTTCGGGCTCTTTTAAGAGCCCCAACGGGAGATTTTCTCACGACGAAACCCAGTGTGGGGTGAGTTAATAGGGAGTCTTCCCCCCCCCCCCCCCCCCAACGAAAGAGGAAAATATCGGCGGCGGCGGCTACATCGCCAGGAATCCTCGATGATAGGGACAGAAGGGAAAAAGAAACAAGATGGCGGCGGAGAAAGCCCAGGCGACATGGGGGCCCGATCAAGACGAATTTTTAAGACGGTGTGTGGAGCTACTAAAGAAGGAGGGGCTGACCCCGATGCTACAGGCAATTGAGGGGCTTAAGGAGGCACAAAGGACCCAGGAGACAGAGCTCCGCGTGGTGGAGCAGAAGGTGACGGATAATGAGGTCGAGATCCTGGGCCTGGCGGTCAAAACACAGACGCACGAGGCGCTCCACAAAAAGTGCATTGAAAGGATTGAGGCCCTAGAAAACAGAGCACGAAGGAAGAACCTTCGGATCCTGGGTCTCCCTGAGGGAGTGGAAGGAGCGGACTGCGGGGCTTACGTGAGCACGATGCTAAGCTCGCTGATGGGAGCGGAGGCCCCTTCGGGCCCCTTAGAAGTGGAGGGGGCTCATCGGGTCCCGGCGAGGAGACCAAAGGCGGGAGAACCACCTAGGGCGACAATCGTGCGATTTCACCACTTTAATGATAGAGAAGTGGTTCTGAGATGAGCCGAAAAGGTACGGAGTAGCAGATGGGAGAATGCAGTGGTACGGGTGTACCAGGATTGGAGTGTGGAGGTGGCGAGAAGGAGGGCGAGTTTTAATCGAGCCAAGGAGGTGTTACACAAGAGGGTGAAGTTCGGGATGCTGCAGCCGGCGCGACTTTGGGTCACGTACCAGGAGAGACATCACTACTTCGAAACGGCGGATGAAGCATGGACCTTTATTAAAGATGAGGAATTGGATCGGAACTGAGGGACTGATATTAGAGGGAAATGTCACTGTTGATGTATATAGAGAGGTAAATTGGGAAGGGGGGAAACACTAAGAAATGTGGGCGCCGGTGGGAGGGGAAAGAAGAGACAGAGGCGGAGGATGAGGAATGGGAGTGGGGTGGGAGAGGGAGCTGCGCCACAAGAGGTGGGTCAGCTACAGAGATGTTCCCGCGCCAGAAACATAATAGCGGGAAGATAGGCGCAAGGTAGATGGGAGTTCCCCACACGGGGGGGTCAAGGAGTGAGCAGGAGAAGCCGGGGTCAGTTGAAGTCAGCTGACTTGCGGAAATAATATGGGGGGAGCAATCACGCTAGAGGGGGATCTAGCGGGGGGGGGGGGGGGTGGGGGGGGGTGGATAACTGGGTTGCTGCTGCAGAAATCAAAGAGGAACTGGTTAAAGAAAGGGTGGTCGGGGCTGGAATGCGACACCTGGGGAACGAGTGGGAGCGCGGAATCGGGACGTGGGACTGGCCGAGAGAGGGTGATGGCTAGTCGACACGGGAAGGGGGCAGGTAGCCCCTTAGTGAGGCTGATCACGTGGAACGTGAGAGGCCTAAATGGACCGATTAAAAGGGCCCGAGTTCTCGCGCACTTGAAAGGACTGAGAGCAGACGTGGCTATGCTCCAGGAGACGCACCTGAAGGTGGCGGACCAAGTTAGGTTAAGGAAAGGATGGGTGGGACAGGTGTTCCATTCAGGGCTGGATGCAAAGAATAGAGGGGTGGCCATACTGGTGGGGAAACGGGTATCATTCGAAGCAAGGAGCATTGTAGCAGATAGTGGAGGCAGATATGTAATGATGAGTGGCAGGCTGGAGGGAATGGAGGTTGTGTTGGTTAACGTATATGCCCCGAATTGGGACGATGCGGGATTAATGAGGCGGATGCTGGGACGTATACCGGACCTGGAGGTAGGAAACTTGATAATGGGGGGAGACTTCAACACCGTGCTGGACCCAGGGTTAGATAGATCCAGATCTAAGACCGGAAGAAGGCCGGAAGCGGCCAAGGTGCTTAAGGGGTTTATGGACCAAATTGGGGGGGGGGGGGGGGGGGGGGGGAGAGAGTGTATCCATGGCGATTTCTTAGACCGAGGGCCAGGGAGTTCGCCTTCTTCTCCCATGTTCATAAGGTGTACTCACGGATAGATTTTTTTGTTTTGGGAAGGTCGTTGATCTCGAGGGTGGAAGAAACTGAGTATTCAGCCATAGCTATTTCGGATCATGCCCCACATTGGGTGGACCTGGAACTAGGAGAGGAGAGGGAGCAGCGTGCACTCTGGCGATTAGATGTGGGATTGTTGGCGGACGAGGGAGTCTGTGGAAGAGTGCGGGGTTGTATCGAGAGGTACCTGGAGGCCAATGACGTCGGGGAGGTCCGAGTGGGAGTGGTATGGGAAGCACTAAAGGCGGTGGTCAGAGGAGAGCTGATCTCCATCAGGGCCCACAAAGGGAAAACAGAGGCCAAGGAAAGGGAAAGACTACTGGAGGAGATCTTAAGGGTGGACAGAGAATTTGCGGAGACCCCGGAGGAGGGACTGTACAGGGAGAGACGACGACTCCAGACAAAGTTCGGCCTTCTGACCACCAGGAGGGCGGAGGTGCTGTGGAGGAAGGCACAGGGGGTGAGGTATGAATATGGGGAAAAGGCTAGTCGCCTGTTGGCCCATCAGCTGCGAAAGAGGACAGCGGCAAGGGAGATAGGGGGAATTAGAGACGAAAAGGGAGCTACGGTGCGGAGAGCAGGGAAGATAAACAGGGTGTTTAAGACCTTTTACGAAAGACTTTATAGGTCCCAACCCCCGGAGGGAAAAGAGGAGATGCGGCAGTTCCTGGACCAATTAAGGTTCCCGAGGGTGGAGGAGCAGGAGGCGGAAGGCCTGGGGGCACCAATTGGGGTGGACGAGGTTACCAAGGGGCTGGGGAATATGCAGGCAGGGAAGGCTCCGGGACCAGATGGGTTCCCGGTGGAATTTTATAGAAAATATGTGGACCTGCTGGCCCCGCTGTTGGTGAGGACTTTTAACGAGGCCAGGGAAGGAGGGACTCTACCCCCGACAATGTCGGAGGCGACGATATCGCTAATTTTGAAGCAGGATAAAGATCCGCTGCAGTGCGGGTCCTATAGGCCTATTTCACTATTAAATGTGGACGCCAAATTGCTAGCAAAGATGCTGGCATCGAGGATAGAGGACTGTGTTCCGGGGGTGGTGCACGAAGACCAGACAGGATTCGTAAAGGGGAGA
Source organism: Scyliorhinus torazame (assembly GCF_047496885.1). Taxonomy (NCBI): domain Eukaryota; kingdom Metazoa; phylum Chordata; class Chondrichthyes; order Carcharhiniformes; family Scyliorhinidae; genus Scyliorhinus; species Scyliorhinus torazame. The sequence continues at coordinate 66,249,548 of NC_092709.1, forward strand.
CAACTAAATGTCAACGTGCGACGGCTATTAGGGGTGACAATGATGCCCCCAGTAGAGGGGGAGGCAGAGATAGTGGCGGCAATGGATGCAGAGAAGGCATTTGACAGGGTGGAGTGGGAGTACCTACAGGAGGTGCTGAGGAGGTTCGGGTTCGGGAACGGGTTTATTAGCTGGGTCAAACTCCTTTATGGGGCCCCAACGGCAAGTGTGGTCACGGGTCGGCAAAGATCGGAGTATTTTCGGCTACACAGGGGAACAAGACAGGGATGCCCGCTATCTCCATTACTGTTCGCGTTGGCAATTGAACCACTGGCCATGGCGCTGAGAGACTCCAGGAAATGGAGAAGGGTGATTAGAGGGGGAGAAGAACACCGAGTGTCACTCTACGCGGATGACCTACTGTTGTATGTGACGGACCCAGTGGGGGGGGGGATGACAGAGGCCATGCAGATATTGAGGGAGTTCGGAGATTTCTCGGGATATAGGCTCAACATGGGGAAGAGTGAACTTTTCGTGATACACCCTGGGGACCAGAGTAGAGGGACAGATGGCCTGCCTCGAAGGAAAGTGGAAAGAAACTTCCGATACCTGGGGATTCAGATAGCCAGGAGCTGGGGAACCTTGCACAGACTTAATCTGACACGACTGGTCGAACAAATGGAAGAGGACTTCAAGAGGTGGGACATGCAGCCACTGTCACTGGCGGGCAGAGTGCAGGCAATTAAGATGATGGTCCTCCCGAGGTTCCTATTCGTATTCCAATGTCTCCCTATACTGATCACTAAGGCCTTCTTTGAAAAAATAGACAGGAGCATCACGAGCTTCGTGTGGGCAGGGAAAGTCCCGAGGGTAAGGAGGGGGTTCTTACAACGTAGCAGAGACAGAGGGGGACTGGCGCTGCCGAATTTGGGCGACTACTATTGGGCCGCCAATGTGGCGATGATCCGTAAATGGATGATAGAGGGAGAGGGAGCGGCGTGGAAAAGACTAGAGAGAAAGTCCTGTAAAGGGACGAGTCTAGAGGCGCTGGTGACGGCGCCACTACCGTTCTCACCAAAAAAATTTACCACGAACCCAGTGGTGGCGGCAACATTAAATATCTGGGGACAATGGAGGCGACAGAGAGGTGTGCTGGGAGCCCTGGTGGGGTCCCCAATCAGGAACAACCATAGGTTTGCCCCAGGGAGGATGGATGGAGGATTCCAGACCTGGCACCAGTTGGGAATTAGGAGGGTGGGAGATTTATTTATAGACGGGATGTTTGGGAGCGTTGGAGGAAAAGTATAAGCTGCCCCGGGGAAATATCTTTAGGTATATGCAGGTGAGGGCGTTCACAAGACAACAGGTGAGGGAATTTCCATTGCTCCCGACACAGGGGATCCAGGATAGAATGCTCTCGGGGGTGTGGGTCGGGGAGGGCAAGGTGTCAGAGATATACCGAGAGATGAGAGAAGAGGGAGAGGAGCTGGTGGGCGAACTAAAAGGAAAGTGGGAAGAAGAGCTCGGGGAGGAGATAGAGGAGGGTCTGTGGGCTGATGCCCTAAGCAGGGTAAATTCCTCTTCCTCGTGCGCCAGGCTTAGCCTGATTGAATTTAAGGTGCTACATAGAGCACCCATAACGGGAGAAAGGTTGAGCAGGTTCTTCGGAGTGGAGGACAAGTGTGGGAGGTGCGGCGGAAGCCCGGCAAACCACACACATATGTTTTGGTTGTACCCGGCACTGGAGGGGTGTTGGAGGGGAGTGACGGGAGTGATTTCGAAGGTGGTGAAGGTCCGGGTCAAACCAGGCTGGGGGTTAGCTTTATTTGGAGTTGCGGATGAGCCGGGAGTGCAGGAGGCGAAAGAGGCTGATGTCGTGGCCTTTGCGTCCCTAGTAGCCCGGCGTAGGATTTTAATCATGTGGAAGGAAGCGAAACCCCCCGGACTGGAGGCCTGGATAAACGATATGGCGGGGTTCATAAAACTGGAGCAGATTAAGTTTGCACTGAGAGGATCGGCTCAAGGGTTCACCAGAAGGTGGCAACCATTCCTCGACTACCTAGCGGAACGTTAGAGGGAAGATAGATGACCAGCAGCAGCAATCCAGGGGGGAGGGGGGGGGGGGGGGGGGGGGGAAGTTTCATTTCATGTTAATTGATTAGTTTACCATGTTGGTTAGTTACTTTTTATTTGACTGTGGTTATCATGTTACATGTACTGTTACATTTTTTTAATGTTTGATGTGTAAGGGGAAAAAAAATTGGGATCGAAAAATGTCAATAAAATATATTTTTTTTAAAGAATGACATCAGACTAGCTTGTTTTGATTAAGGATGTCAAAACCAGATAGCCAGTTTGGAATTACAGCTACAAATACATAAAATTTGGGAATCTAAACTTTCAGCAATGGCACTGAATTTGTGGTCTTCCTCACACAAAGGAATATGCTTCATTCACTTGTAATCTTCTCTTTGTACACGAGCCGTACAATGCAACAATTTGCATCTGTGCAAATATAGCATTTATGGGATTTTTAGGTGCTGGTTGAAGAAATACAGTTTAAAGTCATTATTTAATAACAAAACTCCACAGGCGGCACAGTGACACAGTGGTTAGCACTGCTGCCTCACAGCACCAATTAGCCGGGTTCAATCCTGGGTCACTGTCCATGTGGAGTTTGCACAGTCTCACCGCTCACTGCCCCCCCACCCCCCAAACCCAAAGATACGCAGGGTAGGTGGATTGGCGACGTTAAATTGCCCCTTAAATTGGGGAGAAAAAAAAATTGTGCACTTTAAAGAACAAAGAACAATACAGCACAGGAACAGGCCCTTCGGCATTCCAAGCCTGTACCGGTTATGATGCCACCCGTGGTCAAATTCCTCAGCACTTCCTTGTGCCATATCTCTCAATACCCATCCTAGCCATCTATTTGCCAATTACGATTGAATCCCCTATGACTATAGCCCTGCCAGTCTTTTTCCCGCCCTTCTGTGCAGCAGAGCCAGCCACGGTGCCATGAGCCTGGCTACTACTGCCTTCCCCGGTGAGTCATCTCCCCCAACAGTATCCAAAACAGTATACCTGTTTTGGAGGGAGATGACCGCAGGGGACACCTGCACTGCCTTCCTGTCTTTCTCTGCCTTTTGGTCACCCATTGCCTGTCTCCCTCACCAATCCTAATCTGCAGTGTAACCAACTCACTGAACATGCTATCCACGACTTCCTCAGCATCGCGGATGATCCAAAGCGAGTCCATCCGCAGCTCCAGAGCCGCCATGTGGTCTACAGGAGCTGCAGCTGGACACACTTCCCGCACATGAAGGAGTCAGGGCATCGGCCGCGTCCCTGAACTCCCACATTGAGCACAAGGAGCATAAAACGGGTCTGGGATCTCCTGCCATTTTTACACTTTACCTTAACTGATTACAAATATAATATCAAATAATGAATAAGTGAAAGGAATAAAGATTTTACTTATCAATCACAATACTTACCAATACACGAAGAGTTAAATTTCTCCCAGCTACTGCTAATTGGAGCACTTTGCTTACCAGCCAATCAGGTCACTGCTTTGCTGTGATGTCACTCTTCAAGGTAAGCTTTTAAAGTGGTAAACTTACCTTCCCGACAGACCCCTGGCAACTGCCCCCACCGAAAATCTGAAGACCGCTTCTCCTGCTGCTGTGTCCCCGCTGCTCTCCTCACGCTCTTTTATCCGGTGTCCCTGCCGCTCTCCTCGCGCTCTTTCACTGTGCCCCTGCCGCTCTCCTCGCGATCTTTCACTGTGTCCCTGTCGCTCTCCTTCTCTTTCCCTTGAACACCTCAGGGGAAAGAAAAACTACTTACCAGTCACCAGCCAATCACTTACCTGCAGGTTGTGACGTCACGGTTCACCTTCTTTCTACTTCTACCTGCCCTCGAGTCTCCCTCTTGATCTTAACTCGACTGGGATCCTTACAGTGATTGTCTTTTTTTTTGGTTAAAGGAGGTAGGGAGGGAAACACTGAAGAAATGTTTCGGGTTTAACTGTCACTTGACAACAGCCCCTCCACAAACCACCTTCAAGATACGGTGATCGCAATGAACTGATGCAAATTTTCCCGGCAACAGCCAATCAGCATCTCCACTCTACTGCCCTCTGCTGGATGCTTGCCTTCAATTTAACACCGAAGATGTCTTGCTCAGGTACACTTTCTGGATGCAGTGACCGCAATGCACTGATGCAAACCTTCCCCGCAACAGCCAATCAGCAGCTCTGCTCTACTGCCCTCTGCTGTAGAGCCTATAACCATTCCCACAGACACAGCCAGAACAGCTCTGCTATTGCTACAAAATAATTTTCTCATTTGCTCAACCGCATCGAGTTCCCCCCTCTTTCCTACCCTAGTGTCAACTGAACTGGAGATTCAAGTATCTTACAAACAGCTTTAATGGACGCTGCTTCCACATTGCTGTTCAAAGTTTTACTTGAGATTGCCTTTTGTATGTGTGATAATCCGGATGTAAGCATTGTATAATTGTAAAACATTTCTCAAAACATAATTCCATCAGCATGCACACTGAAGCAGGAGTATGGCACAGTATGCTCTTCCCCTTATACAGCAAATGGAACGTTGCCAGGCCAGAAACGTGTCCAAGAGCGCTGAGTGTTCAAACTGTAGGTTTGTCACACCCTTCATTTATGATCAAAAAAAAAGAGTATTTTAGATCATTCACAGCTAAAAAAAAAACCTTGCTTATTAAAGATTCTTGTGCATACAACTAAAGGAGAAAAAGATAGAGATAAAAAAAGATACTTGGGAATTAGCTCACAATGGCAGCTATCCTACAGGTTCAGGTTTGATTACAGTACAACAGACCACCTTGTATTTACATACCATCTTCAACATAATAAAAATGTTGCAAGGCACTTCACTGGGGCATTGTTAAACAAAATATGACACTAACCTTCTGAAGGAGATATTTGGGCCGATGACCAAAGGTTTGTGGTGAAAGATTTAAGTTTTAAGAGCATTTTACAGGAAGAAAGCAAGGCGGAATATTTTAGCGAGGGATTTCCACAGCTTAGGGTCCAGGCACTGAAGGTGTAACCAATGATGTTGCAATTAAAAGTGGAGATGCTCAAAAGACTATATTTAAGGAGCGCAGATATGAAGAATGAAAAGGTTGGAGATTACAGAGATAGGGAAGGATGAGTCCATGGAGGGATTTGAAAACAAGGATGAGAATTTTAAAATCAACACATTGTTTGACCAGGTGCCAATGCAAGTTGGGAGAGAGGGGCGATATGAAGAGGGATTTGATGCAGGAAGGAGATCTGTGCAGCAGAGTTTTGGATGACCTCAGGTTTATAAAGGGTAGAAGCATGGGAAGCCAGCATGGAGAGCAAATAGAATCTGGAAATAATAATGGCAGAGAGGATGGTTGCAGCAGATGAGCGACGGCAGGGGTGACGTTGTGTGATTTTATGGAGGTGGAAATAGGCAGTCGTAGTGATGGCATGGATTTGTGGTTGAAAATTCATCTTGGGATCAAACAGAGGTTGTGAACAGTCTGGTTCAGCCTGAGATCATTTCAAAGAAAGATGGAATGAGTGACCAGAATGTGTTTTTGCGATGAGAATCAAGGATAATGGCTTCGGTCTCCACAGTATTTAGCTGGAGGAAGTTTTTGCTTATCCAACACAATGTCGTCAAGCAGTCCGACAATTTAGAAATATTGAAGGGGTTGAGAAATGAGGAGGCGAGGTAGAGCTGGTTGTACTCAACATACATGTGGACCTGCATTAAGTTTTCAGATAATTCACCAAAATACATACAGAGCTAACCATTTAATAAACTATAAATAAAATTAAGTTCCTTTCACCTGTTGAATGAAAATCAGGTGCCATACAAACAACAGTTACTGCATTGAACTAAATATAATACAATTTGCCTGCAATTCCCCATATAATTTTATTTATCTTTACAGACAAGTTTATTTGAAGAATTGGAATTCGTAATATTTTCAGGCCTGATGCATCAACAATCCTTCAAATTGCTCCCTTAAAATGCTTTTCTGGTAATTATAGGTCAACCTGGGTCTGGACATTCACCAAAATGCCCTCAGTTAGCCAATGAAACTTGCGACATTGGTGAACCAGCAGGTCAATGCGTCCACTTTTCATGGACTAATGAAAACAGTACTTGTTAAGTTGATGTATACATATTCTTGGACTTTTCACAGTAGCTTCATACTTGTGACAAAAGATTACTTTTAATACCCATTATGTCAATTTGTAACTTCCTTATCATACAGTTTGAATCATGGGTTTTCCTGACTGAATTAAAAGCACTCCAACTGGAGAATATTGACAATTTTGTTGATCAACTTCCACTCTCGATTTCTTATAGGGAAAAGCAGTTGACGTTTTCCCAAATTTACAAAATGCACTTACAATTTTTGGCAACACTACCAAAGAGAAACTTCAAATTCAAGGTCTTTTACAAGTAAGGAGTCAAACTTTCAGATTCGTAATCATAGAATCTACAGTGCAGGTGGCGGCCAAACGCCCCTTCAATCCGCACCGGTCCTTGGAAAGAACACCCCACACCTCCACCCTATCCACATAACCCAGTAACGCCACCTAATCTTTTGGAAACTAAGCGGCAATTTAGCATAGCCAATCCACCTAATCATGTTTGGACTGTGGGAGAAAACCAGAGCACCCAGAGGAAACACACGCAGACAAGGGGAGAAAGTGCAAACTCCACGCAGACTGTCGCGCGAGGCTGGAAGTGAACCTGGGACCCTGGAGCTGTGAGGCAGCAGTGCTAACCACTGTGCCACCATGCAGCCCCAATGTAATCTCCCGACATAAATACTGCCAGACCTGTTGAGTTTTTCCAGCATTCTCTGTATGTTATGGGCTGGTTTAGCTCAGTGGGCTAGACAGCTGGTTTGTGATGCAGAACAAGGCCAGCAGCACGGGTTCAATTCCCGTACCAGCTTACCCGCACAGGCGCTGGCCGGAATGTGGCAACTAGGGACTTTTCACAGTAACTTCATACTTGTGACAATAAGGGTTATTATATTTCAGTAAAGTTTGTTTGTAGAACTCCAAAGAAACATTTTCTACAGGGTTACAGAAGAATTTACAAAACTACAATAGATACTGAGAGAAGTAGAAGGTTTCTTTGGGATTGGTAGCACAGTAACAAAATTAAACGTTACATACAATAATGATGAGGAACACATTTTCAACCCAATTTTGGGAAATTAAAATCTAACCTCCTATGTCATCAACAAGCAACAATCTTCATTCTAATTGCGAACTGACATCTATTACAATATTGCAAAGGATCAAATTTCTCAAGAGGTAGGTAACAACAATTAATATTTCAGTCCACTGTTTTAGAACACAAAGTAGAAAACTCAAAAGTGGTTATCAACATACAGAAACAATGCATATATATTATATACATATATATCAAATATTGACCACTCTGATTTGATCACAGCAAATACTTGTAGCTATAAACAGCATCGTATAGCAACAACGATTAACTATAAACTAAAAACAATAAACCCGCACTTATTGCTGCCTTCAAGAGAATTTCACAACCATAGAAACACATTTAGGAACGCCTCCTGTTTCTGATACCAAATGTTACTGAGACCCCAGCTCCCTCCCTCCAACCATGTATGTCCCCAAATACCTGCTCCAGCTCCCCTTACACCACACCAGGCATTTCACTCGACATTACCTAAACCCTGGACCCTCCTTGGAACTTTTCGAAGGCGGCGCCGCATTAGCCCTTTTATTGAATAGCTTCTGCAGCAGGGTGGGAGCCATTTTGTACCATTTTACTGGTACAAAATAAGAACGTTCGGCAGCATTGTAGATAAAAGTTAAACAACTCCATCTAGACCCTCGCCGTCATGTGACTGGCGCGCGGCCGCCAGGCGCGGGCGCGCGCGCGCTCCCATTGGCCAGAGCCCGACAGCTGCCGACTGTCCGATTGGACGCGGTCTGGGGAATGCGCCCGCTGATTGGACAGGAGCGGACAAACGGACGTGCTGTCATTGGACTGATGCTCCGAACGCACCACGCACGCGTCCCACAGTCCGCGCGATTGGACGGCGCGGCGGCGCGCGGCTGGAACATGCTTTTCCCATGTGGCCGCTGAAAGGTGAGGAGGGAGAATCTCGGGCTGGGCTCCAAGCTGCCGGCCCACCCGGTGAGCCAGTGTGCAAGGTGCATGCACGCTGGCAGCCACTAACTGGCACTGGTCCGCTGGAGATATAAATAATAGAAAAAAGGTAGTCAAAGGAAGAATGGATCTATTAGGGACCTGAAAGTAGATTATTCTGTGGAGCCAGAGGGCATAAGCAGAGTTACTGACTAAATTTGGTGGCGCCAATGGAACTGTGAATCGGACAGGATGGGGAGAAAGAGACCACTCAGGAGACAACTTCCCGAACAACTTCAGGAGCTGAAACTAGACGTCGGTGTGGGGCGATCAACAATGTTCCTGGGCATTCCCAAAACTTGATGGTTTTAACCAAGTCAAAATGGAAGTTGATACGGGTGCAGCTGTATCATTGATACCTGAGACAATTTATAATTAGAAGTTGAAGCATCTGCCTTTAAAGCCATTATATTATTATCAAATGTTTTCCTGAGGACATAAACAGAAGAGGTTGTGCCATTAAAGGGATGCATTATGGTGGAAGGAGAAATAACTGGAAAGACGGAAGGGTTATCCTGATTTATTTGGTGGAGCCTGTTCGGAGAAAATCAAACTCAACTGGGGAGCAGTAAATCAATTAATGGATTCAAAGAGTGACCAACAACAACTTCTAGAGAAGTATACAAAGGTGGTTGAAAATTCATTGGGCTCATTGACAGGAGTTGAAGTTCAATTTTAAATCAAGCCAAACAGTACAAAATGTCTCAAAGCTAGAACCGTGCCATACACCATCAGTCCAAAAGTTTAAAAAAACACAAAAAAATAGTCCAAATAGGAGTCATTGAACCAGTTGCTGCAAATGATTGGGCAACACCAATAGTTCCTGTACTGTGTTATGGGCCAGGGTTTAGAGAACCCCAAAGTGTATCATGGAGTTCACCTGACCCACAACTTTTAATAGATTGTGGTTATCGGGAGCACAAGGGCCTACTTTACAGGTGTGATGCAACAGAGATCTAAAGTACTTTTAAAAACAAAACCATGTTTATTTATGAATCCAGTTAACATTTTATAAACATCTTAACAACTATCAACACCAATAATCCCCACAGAAACAATATTCTATAAGTAATCCTTAACCTTTCCTTGCAACATCCAGAAGACAAATACCCTCTTCAACACCGATATCAGGTTTAAATTCTCTACTGAGAGCAGTTATCACTTTTAAATTAGCAAGTGATTTGAAGACATTCCTTTTATAGAAACATATAGAATTTACAGTGCAGAAGGAGGCTATTCGGCCCATTGAGTCTGCACCGGTCCTTGGAAAGAGCACCTTACTTAAGCCCACACCTCCACCCTATCTCCGTAACCCAGTAACCCCACCTAACCTATTTTGGACACTAAGGGCAATTTTAACATGGCCAATTCACCTAACCTGCACATCTTTGTACTGTGGGAGGAAACCGGAGCACCTGGAGGAAACCCACGCAGACACGGGTTTCCGCACAGTGACCCAAGCCGGGAATCAAACCTGGGACCCTGGAGCTATGAAACAACTGTGCTAACCACTGTGCTACCATGCCGCCCACAGAAAGAAATCAGAATTACAGCTGGTTTTGCTGGATGCAGCTCCCAATCTGCAAAACTAAGCTAAACACACCCTGTAGCTGCTAGCTCAAAGCGAAAGTAAAACAGACACAGCCGAGCTCCACCCACACTCTGACATCACTGCAGCTATTTGATAAACACCCATTTCTTAAAGGTATTCTCATATGACGCCTCCCCTCAAGAAAAAGAAATAAACCATCAACTTCAAGATGGTTTCATTTTTCACCTTTTCACTTTTTAAGAAATCTTGACAATGAATATACGTTTTTTTTAACAACACAAAACACGCAAACATTTATAATAACATAGTCCATTTTAGTTCTTCTTCCTCCACCGAACCTGCTTCTCTTCACATTTGTAACAAAGCATCGACTATCACGTTTTCTTGTCCTGCCACATGTATTATATTTAAATGGTAGCCATGATGTGGAGATGCCGCGTTGGACTGGGGCGAGCACAGTAAGAAGTCTGACAACACCAGGTTAAAGTCCAACAGGTTTATTTCAAACACTAGCTTTCGGAGCACTGCTCCATCCTCAGGTGAACCTCCTTCCTCAACTGAAAGCTAGTGTTTGGAACAAACCTGTTGGACTTTAACCTGGTGTTGTAAGACTTTTTACTATTATATTTAAATGAAATGGCTGTAACAAAAACTCCATCGAAATAGTCTTGTTATTTCGGAATCGCTCCAAAAACGTCAATGGATTATGATCAGTACATATAATTGTGTCAGACGGATTGCTGGTCACATAAATTTGAAAATGTTGCAAAGCCAGCACCAAGCTCAATGTCTCCTTCTTCAGGGTAGTACGGTGGCGCAGTGGTTAGTGCTGCTGCCTCATGGTGCCGAGGTCCCAGGTTCGATCCCGGCTCTGGGTCACTGTCCGTGTGGAGTTTGCACATTCTCCCCGTGTTTGCATGGGTTTCGCCCCCACAACCCAAAAGATGTGCAGGGTAGGTGGATTGGCCACGCTAAATTGCCCTTAATTGGGAAAAATTGAATTGGGTACTCTAAATTTATAATTTTTAAAAAATCTCCTTCTCAATCGTTGAATACTTCTTCTGGTGAGAATTCAATTTCTTTTAAAAATAACCAATAGGGCGCTCTAGTCATTCGTTGTCGTCTTATAGAAGCACCGCACCTACGCCCACAGCACTCGCATCAACAGCCTCTTTGAATGGTTTTGTATAATTTGGGGTGGCTAACACAGGAGCAGTGGTTAACACAGCCTTCAGGCAGTCAAATGCCTGTTGACACTCCGCTATCCACTTAAATTTGCTAGTCTGTCAGTGGAGCAACCACACTGCTAAAGTTCGGCACAAATTTCCGGTAGAATCCACTCATGCCAAGAAATCGCATTATTTCTCTCCGTGTTGAGGGTATTGGAAACTCCCCAATAACTTGTTTTCACAACCCGTAGGACAATTTGACCACGCCTGATTGTATGGCCCAGGAAGGTGACTTGGGCTTTTCCAAATTCGCTTTTGGCTAGGTTTATCACCAAACCCGCTTCCTGAAGTCGATCGAATAACTCCATCAAATGCTTTAAATGGTCTTTCCATGTCTGGCAAAAAATTACCAGATCGTCGCTGTATACCGCACAATTGGGTAATCCTGAAACAATTTTGTTAGTTAAACATTGAAATGTGGCTGGGGCGATTTTCATGCCAAATGGCATAACTTTGAATTGGTATATACCATCTGGAGTCACAAAAGCTGAAATCTCCTTCACCCTTTCGGATAAAGGTACCTGCCAATAACCTTTAAGTAAATCCAATTTGGAAATGAAAGCGGATTGTCCCACCATCTCAATGCAATCCTCCAAGTGTGGGATAGGATAAGAGTCCGTTCTTGTAACTGCATTAACCTTTCTATAGTCCACACACAACCGTTGGGTCCTGTCCGGTTTTGGTACCATCAATATGGGTGAGCTACATTGGCTGCAACCCACTTCAATTATGAAGCATACTTTCAATTTCCTTGTTAACCTGTGCCAATTTTAAAGGGTTGAGTCTATATGGATGTGTTGCCAATCACCACCAGAGTCACCAATAATGTTGCCAATTAATAATGATGCTCTTTAGAATCGCCAGGTATCAAATGATACCACCACAAGGCTTTACCGGATATCGGTAGGCTTTATCGTACTGGGTGTGAAAGCTGCTAAGGTGAACTAAACAAGATTGGTGAGCCTGTTTGACATCAGCCATCTCTTTATCTTTAGCTGCCAACTGTTCCCGGAGTTGCTCATTAATCTTTTCACATTCACTGTAGTTTCCCTCATTCTTCTCCTCTTTCTCAACTAGCTGTCTGCGGAGCATCCTCACGACCTCCTCTGTGCCTCGCAACTGTGCCAAACAGGACACTATTGCCATCGGCTTTCGCACTTTTGCTGCATTTTTCTTATGCACTGTGGTGATCTCTATGTGTGCATGTACACAAGGGGCTAATGTGTCATCAGTAGCACCACATGATCACTAGAGGGCCGGACCAACAGGGGTATAAAAGGCAACCACATTGGGGCTCTCTCTCTCTCTTGGGTGCACGGTGATCAAAGCAACAGCAGACTAGTTTAGATAGCCAGTGGAGTTACGTATAGTTACCACAGTTAGATCTTGTTAACCTTATCATTAGTATCAAAGTTAAAGTAAAGAACTCATGTAAATATTGTTGTAGTTACTCAATAAACCTTTTGTTACTACTGGAAGAGTTCAAATCTTCTTCATTGGGATTCAGAATACCTCATCACTAACCAAGGTTTGAGTAGCACATGTTACCTACCAGACAGGTAACAAAACATGGTACCAGTTGAGTGGCTTTAACAGAACTAGTTAGATTAGGTTAGACAAAAAGAGAAGACTGGACATTCGACTGTGGAAGATTTTGCAACAAATGGATCCTCAACGACTAACTATGGGACTCATTGGACCTCTAGCGCAGCTGGAAACAACCGGTAATTTAAGTTATGACTGGAAAAGATTTGAGCAGATATTCCAAATATTTATCGCAGCTAATGGTTTAAGCACAGTCTCTAACACAACGGAAATAGCACTACTACTCTCAATAGGAGGACATGAAGCTAGAGAAATCTACAATTGCTTTAATTACTTAGAAGGTGAAGATGACACCAAAATAGAAGTAATACTCAAGAAATTTGCTGAACACTGTAAGAGTCACTGGTGAGATGCTGGAAAGATTTAACAACTGTCATAAATGCCAGAGAAATGGAGGGCCCATCACTGATTTTATTACAAATCTCAAGTTAATACCAATACCACAAGGCTATGATTATGCTGATTTCAGAGACACTGATAATGAATCAATTAATTTCTGGACTATCTGATAAAAATTTGAGGGAAGAACTATTACAAAATGAGCATCTAACTCTAGAAACTGTTATACAAAAATGCCTTCCTTATGAACAAAAACAAAATCAATACTGTGAGTCTTTACAAACACAGAATCAGTGTCTAGAAAACAAAATCGGTAGAAACGTGCCAATACTCACCACGAGGCAGAGGCAGGGTTAAAACAGAAGAAGACGGAAGTTCTGAGCGGCAGCCATCTTGAGAAAGGAGCTGCACATGCACAGTTGTGCAAAGAGCGCACAGTAAAAGAAACTCGAATTGCGCATGCGCAATCGGGTCCTAAGCATAGAGGACTAGGACCACGTCCACTTAAAAGGGAAATGCACAAAAATGAACAAAAAGAAATTTAAAGCTGCAAAACCTAATTTTCTTACCTCAAAAGACAGAACAATGCCCGAACTTACACCAGCAGTTGACAATAACGTTCACAACAACCTGGAACAAGCAGTCTGCACCACCCAAAGTGAAGAGCACAATGAAAAATCCAAAAGCACGGTAGCATTGTGGCTAGCACAATTGCTTCACTGCTCCAGGGTCCCAGGTTTGATTCCGGCTTGGGTCACTGTCTGTGCGGAGTCTGCACATCCTCCCCGTGTGTGCGTGGGTTTCCTCCAGGTGCTCCGGTTTCCACCCACAGTCCAAAGACGTGCAGGTTAGGTGGATTGGCCATGATAAATAGCACTTAGTGTCCAAAATTGCCCTTAGTGTTGGATGGGGTTACTGGGTTATGGGGATAGGGTGGAGGTGTTGACCTTGGCTTGGGTGCTCTTTCCAAGAGCCGGTGCAGACTCGATGGGCCGAATGGCCTCCTTCTGCACTGTTAATTCTATGAAGATGATTTGTTCATTGAACATGAAGAGAACGAAAACAACTCCGAAACAAAAAGGGATGATTTGTCTATCGAACAGTACACACACTACTGCTCAGACATGGCTGAGTTATTCGGACATGCTGATCACAGCATCAGCAACAAGGTTGAAAAGCTCACCACTACTCTTCTCATGGTAGATGAATCCAATACCATGGTGCCATGGCAGATCGTCAATACATTAGATGACAGCAATACCCAAGACGAAGATGACGCCACACAGAGAGCACAGAACGACTCCGTTGAGAGAGCACAGATCGACTCTACAGCGAGAACACTGCACGACTCCACAAAGAGAGTGATGAAGGACTCCACAGAGACAGCGATGAAGGACTCCACAGAGAGAGTGATGAAGGACTCCACAGAGCGAGCAATGAAAAACTCCACAGAGAGAGCGATGAAAGACTCCACAGAGAGAGCGACACTAGCCTCCACAGAGAGAGCGACGCAAGCATCCACAAAGAGAGCGACGCAAGCCTCCACAGACAGCTTGGTGACAGACTCAAAAATTGAATCAAGCAAACACTCCATAGCGAACGCCATGCATGAACAAGACCATGAAGATCTATCAAGCTTATTTGAGCCACCAGAAGAAGACTATGACAGTCTACCCAGCTTATTTGAGCCACCAGAAGAAGACTATGAAAGTCTACCCAGCTCATTTAACCAACAAGAAGACACTGAATGTCTACCCACTGTATGTGAGACAAGTGACGAAGAAATCACAATTCCCATACAGGATGTGCAGGATCACAGCGAGACTGACATATCTCAGCTCGTCTGCACAGAAGCACTCAACAATCAGAGGAGGGCTACTCATGGGTCCGGAGAGACCACGTCAAATGAAATTGTGAAGATTTTGACTCCAGAAGAGGAGCACCAAGAGTCCAGAGAGACCACGTCAATAGAAATCCTGAAGATTTTAACTCCAGAAGAGGAGCACCAAGAGTCCAGAGAGGCCGCGTCAATAGAAATCTTGAAGATTTTGACTCCAGAAGAGGAGCACCAAGAAACCAAAGGTGATTCAAATGAACCAGAAATAAGTCCGGAAGAGGAGCACAAAGAGATCACAGATGATTCAAGTGAACCAGAAATGACTCGAGATGAGGAGTAACAAGGAAGCAAAGAAGAGGAATCAATTTCACCACAAATGACTGATGTCACCAACATCAATGCAACATCAGATCATTCTCACAATTCTCAAGTAGAAAAGCTCAATGTAACAGATACCACAAAGGACACTGACACCAATAACTGTGACAATGACTAAAATCATCCACACGGAACACTCATTGAAATCAACAGGAACAACAAAAACCTCAAGAAGCACAGCAGAAACAAGAACAACAGCAACAGCGAAAACAACATGCAGCGCAACAACAACAAGAAGCACTGCAGAAACAAGAACAACACAGCAACATCACAAACTACAAGCACAACAACAAAAACTACAAGAACAACAACAAAAACACCAAGAAGCAGAACAGAAACAACAAGCACAACAAGAAAAACAACAAGAACAACAGCGAAAACAACAAAAACAAACAACAAGCAAGACAAAAACAACAAGAACGACAATGAAAACAACCAAGACAGGAACGACAACAATGAACCAACGACCTGTGCAACATGGTACAACTCTGCACATGAAGGGCAATGCCACAGCTCACTGCAAAACAATGGCAAGAGCACAAACATGCCATGGCATGGCAACAAATCTCACAAATTCACATTTGCTCCATAACAAACAAGCAAACCAGCTGTCAAGAAAGATGACATGCAGAATCAATACCACAAACACAAGAAAAAGTCCAGGTCAGACAATAAAGATGACATACAGAATCAATACCACAAACACAAGAAAAAGTCCAGGTCAGACAACAAAGATGTAACACAGAATCGCTACCACAAGCATAGAAAAAACAAAGCATAAATCAGACAACAAAGGGATTCGACCATTCAAATACCTCAGTGATGACTTCTTGGTTACTTAAACACAGGAACACTGATGACATTCACAAAGAAATAACAACATCAACATCACCACTTCAACAACAGAAGACGAAAGCAACTCGACCGAACAAACTCATAAAGTATGGACTCACAACATTTTTTTTATTAAGACTGGACTCATAAATATTAATTGGCTTAGTATAATCGTCAAGATCATCACAACTTGTACATAATGTCATTTGTCTACCTATTTTACGCAAGAAAGAAACAAAAACTTAAGAGACTAAATGTATTAACATTTGATGGACAAACTCATTGATTTGCTGTAATGCATTTGCAAGCTGCATCCATTATGTTTTGTTCAATTTTCTTTACAACATACAGAAAATATGTAACACGAGAAAAAGGGGGATGTGGTGATCTCTATGTGTGCATGTACACAAGGGGTTAATGTGTAAAGGAATTTTTAATTTATGGGATCTTAACCTGTCGAACTACGCCAAGTTTGGGGGAAGCTTAGTTGATGAATCAAGTCCTGGCGCAATACGACAAGTTGTAAGATTTGTAATATTTGTAGACTGTGCCAAGTTGTTTGATTCCTTGTATTATTCGACTGTGTATAGTTGAAGGAATTTATATCATCTCTGCTATTCGGTTATCAGTAGCACTTTGCGAATACTGGAACGCAGCAGAAATTTGCAGTATAAACTCCTCAGGTGCCAAAAAGAATTGTTTTATTTGTAGTCGCTTGATTACAATTTGAAAGTCATTTAAAAGGCAATTCGTAGACAATTCGAATCTTTCAGAGAATTACAGACATTATCTTTCTTTGCTTAGGCAGACAGCTCGAAAGTAACTTTTAAAAGGTCAAAGTCTGGCAATGGAACATGAAGAGAGAGAGAAAGCTAATCTTCAGCTAAACTCAAAGTCAAAAGTGGACTAACATCACTGACACAGACTGTTAGACTGACAGAACCCCCAAAGACAATTACCTAAAAACTAAACACTAAAACCAAAAAACAACTGGAGACTAGAATCAAAGGCAAAAACTGACTAAACTAACAGAAAGACAACACAGCACAACACACCTTCAAAGACAATAAAACCACAGACAACACACGAAAAACTAAACTAAAATGGCGGGGGAAACTTTTCAGTTATACACTTTCATATCTGTCTTAAGTCATCTAATCACACCCCAATATAATCCTAATTGGTTTGGGTTAGACTCAAACACATTTGATTTGATGGCAAGCCGTCCATCTTCAATGTGCAACATCAGCTTTTCTGACCGAGCTGTTATCTGCATTGTGAACAATGGTGCCTTCATGTTGCCGTGTAGTCAGTCCCTGTCCTTGACAATTAGCACAAGCAGTGTCAAATTATCTTGAAAATATGCATTTGCCAGAACAACGGACTTCAGTAAAAGTGAATTATGCTGTATAAATGGGTATTTAAAACTGGGGCTCAACATTTATGCTTAAACAGCTATCTTTTACCTATACTAGTTGTATTTGAAATACTTGGCTTCTACAATGTGTCACCAGTAGCACCGCATGATCACTAGAGGGCCGGACCAACAGGGGTATAAAAGGCAGCCACATTGGGGCTCTCTCTCTCTCTTGGGTGCACGGTGATCAAAGCAACAGCAGACTAGTTTAGATAGCCAGTGGAGTTACGTATAATTACCATAGTTAGATCTTGTTAACCTTATCATTAGTATCAACGTTAAAGTAAAGAACTCATGTAAATATTGTTGTAGTTACTCAATAAACCTTTTGTTACTACTGGAATAGTTCGAATCTTCTTCATCGGGATTCAAAATACCTCATCACTAACCAAGGTTTGAGTAGCACATGTTACCTACCAGACAGGTAACAAAACATGCACCTCGGTTAGGTTGTCCCACCAAGTTTGTCCTATGCTTCCTGGACATGACTTCATTTGAACAAAAATTGGACCAAAGGGGCCATCCTTTCTCCTTTAAATACTTCCTCAACTCTTCTTCCCATATGGGGCACTGCTCTGCTCTGTTGGTGCTGCGACCTCGGGTTCCTGTGGGTTCATTAAATGTTCCATCGCTTTTGTGGCTCTTGCTTCTAATATCTCTTTTCCTACCATTAATCCCTGTTTCCTATCGTTAATTTGGGACAGGGGGCTAAGGCGGCGATTTGAACTGCGGGTATGGCCTAAGCTATTTTCCGGTTCACAATTCCTCGATAGTTTTGACACAATCTAACGAGTTTACCTTATATCCCTGTTAGTACGCATGCAGGTTAGTACACACTTCTGAAATTCAATGATTTGGCCGATATGGGCTTGCACTTGTGGTTGTTTCTCTTTCGCGCAATTGGATTTCAAAGTTTGTGGGTTCTCTCGGAGTGACAAAATCACTTCTAATTCGAGTCCCGTCAGAGTTCGCCAATAATGTTGCCAAATTAACTAGATATGGCAGTTATTAATGATAATATTGCTTTTCAGAGACGCCAGATATCAAATGATACCACCACAAGGCTTTATCGATCAAAGGACCACACAACCAGTTAGTCAGTTCAAGTTTAAAGGTGGTTTATTTACACACAAGGCTTACTTCGACATGCAACACAAAACACTACAAGTTAATCTACACCTAACAACTACAATAACCTATACTTAACTTCAGGGTAACCGGCTCTATGCAGATGGACAAGGCCTTTGTCCGGATCTTGCGTGGCTGGGTGAAAGAAGTGGCTGTGTTTCTGCTGGGCTCATCCGTCTGGTAGCAATTGTTGGTCTTGAATTTGTCTGTCTGGTCGTTATGCTGCACTTGGGTTGGCATAGGCCGGATCCAAGAGAGACTGAAATCATGGCTGCATTGCTCCACCCTCTGATTGGTCACATACAATCAGGGGCTGCCACATCACTTTTGGGGTGGGCACCAGTGCTAATCCTGGGAAGGCTCCGAGCAGGACCTCGGTGCCGCCTAGTCTGGAAGATGATGCAATGCACTTGATTGTCCCATTGTTATTTTAATCGCCTTGAATGGCCCATTTGCAGGTGTGAATTCCTGCATACTTCTGGTCTGCCGTTTACAAAGATACAAGCTGCAGCTTGTCTGTGTCCCCAAACCGGGCCATAATTCCCATCATTCTTTGCAGGTGGCCATCTCAGATGGCTACAGATGTTGTTTAATTGGAACAGCATTTCCCACGTCTACATCATGGAAAGCCATTTTAGTGCTTCCCAACTTATCTCCACAAACTTTTTTAAAAAATATATATTTTATTAAAGATTTCAAATACAATTTTTTCCCTTACAATTCAAAGAAATAAAAATAAAAGTAACATGATAACTGCAATATAACATTTTGTAACTAACATAGTAAACTAACCAAATAACACTAAGTAATTAAGTAATACTCCCCCCCCCCGTCCCCTCTCCCCCTCCAAAAACCGAAACAATTTACCCCCCCTCCCTCCCCCCACCCCCCCCCCCCCTCCCCCTGGGTTGCTGCTGCTGGTCATCTATCTTCCCTCTAACGTTCCGCAAGGTAGTCGAGGAACGGTTGCCACCGCCTGGTGAACCCTTGAGCCGATCCTCTCAGCGCCAACTTCATCTGCTCCAGTTTTATGAACCCCGCCATATCGTTTATCCAGGCCTTCAGCCCGGGGGGTTTCGCTTCCTTCCACATGATTAAAATCCTACGCCGGGCTACTAGGGACGCAAAGGCCACGACATCGGCCTCTTTCGCCTCCTGCACTCCCGGCTCATCTGCAACTCCAAATAAAGCTAACCCCCAGCCTGGCTTGACCCGGACCTTCACCACCTTCGAGATCACTCCCGTCACTCCCCTCCAATACCCCTCCAGTGCCGGACACAACCAAAACATATGTGTGTGGTTCGCCGGACTTCCCCCGCACCTCCCACACTTGTCCTCCACTCCGAAGAACCTGCTCAACCTTGCTCCCGTTATGTGTGCTCTGTGCAGCACCTTAAATTGGATCAGGCTAAGCCTGGCACACGAGGAAGAGGAATTTACCCTGTAGGGCATCAGCCCACAAACCCTCCTCAATCTCCTCCCCGAGTTCTTCTTCCCATTTTCCCTTCAGTTCGCCCACCAACTCCTCCCCCTCGTCTCTCATCTCCCGATATATCTCTGACACTTTGCCCTCCCCGACCCACACCCCCGAAAGCACCCTGTCCTGGATCCCTTGTGTCGGGAGCAGCGGAAATTCCCTCACCAGTTGTTTCGTGAACACTCTCACCTGCAAATATCTAAAGATATTTCCCCGGGGCAGCTTATACTTTTCCTCAAGCGCTCGCAAACGTCCCGTCTATAAATAAATCTCCCACTCTCCTGATTCCTACCCGGTGCCAGCTCTGGAATCCTCCGTCCAGCCTCCCTGGGGCAAACCTATGGTTGTTCCTGATCGGGGACCACACCGAGGCTCCCAGCACACCCCTCTGTCGCCTCCATTGCCCCCAGATACTTAATGTTGTCGCCACCACTGGGTTTGTGGTAAATTTTTTTGGTGAGAGCGGTAGTGGCGCCGTCACCAGCGCTTTTAAACTCGTCCCTTTGCAGGACTTCATCTCCAATCTTTTCCACGCCGCTCCCTCTCCCTCTATCATCCATTTACGAATCATCGCCACATTGGCGGCCCAGTAGTAGTCGCCCAAATTCGGCAACGCCAGTCCCCCTCTGTCTCTACTATGTTGTAGGAACCCCCTCCTTACCCTCGGGACCTTCCCTGCCCACACGAAGCTCGTGATGCTCCTATCTATTTTTTAAAAAAAGGCCTTAGTGATCAGTATAGGGAGACATTGGAACACAAATAGGAATCTCGGGAGGACCATCATCTTAATTGCCTGCACTCTGCCCGCCAGTGACAGTGGCTGCATGTCCCACCTTTTGAAATCCCCTTCCATTTGTTCCACCAGTCGTGTCAGATTAAGTCTGTGTAAGGTTCCCCAGCTCCTGGCTATCTGAATCCCCAGGTATCGGAAGTTTCTTTCCACTCTCCTTAGCGGTAGGCCATCTATCCCTCTACTCTGGTCCCCAGGGTGTATCACAAAAAGCTCACTCTTTCCCATGTTAAGCCTATATCCCGAGAAATCTCCAAACTCCCTCAATATCTGCATGACCTCTGTCATCCCCCCCACTGGGTCCGTCACATACAGCAGTAGGTCATCCGCGTAGAGTGACACTCGGTGTTCCTCTCCCCCTCTAATCACCCCTCTCCATTTTCTGGGGTCTCTCAGCGCTATGGCCAGTGGTTCAATTGCCAACGCGAACAGTAATGGGGACAACGGGCATCCCTGTCTTGTTCCCCTGTATAGTCGAAAATACTCCGACCTTTGCCAACCTGTGACCACACTTGCCGTTGGGACCCCATAGAGGAGTTTAACCCAGCTGACAAACCCGTCCCCGAAACCGAACCTCCTCAGCACCTCCCATAGATACTCCCACTCCACCCTATCAAATGCCTTCTCTGCATCCATTGCCGCCACTATCTCTGCCTCCCCCTCAACTGGGGGCATCATTATCACCCCTAATAGCCGTCGCACGTTGACATTTAGTTGTCTCCCCTTTACGAACCCTGTCTGGTCTTCGTGCACCACCCCCAGGACACAATCCTCTATCCTCGTTGCCAGCACCTTTGCTAGCAACTTGGCGTCCACATTTAGCAGTGAGATAGGCCTATAGGACCCGCACTGCAGCGGATCTTTATCCCGCTTCAAGATTAGCGATATCGTCGCCTCCGACATTGTCGGGGGTCGGGTCCCCCCTTCTCTGGCCTCGTTAAAGGTCCTTACCAGCAGCGGGGCCAACAAGTCCACATATTTTCTCTAAAATTCCACCGGGAACCCATCTGGTCCCGGGGCCTTCCCTGCCTGCATATTCCCCAGCCCCTTGGTAACCTCGTCCACCCCAATCGGCGTCCCCAGGTCTTCCACCTTCTGCTCCTCCATCCTCGGGAACCTTAATTGGTCCAAAAACTGCCGCATCTCCTCTTTTCCCTCCGGGGGTTGGGACCTATAAAGTCTCTCGTAAAAGGTCTTAAACACCTCGTTTATCTTCCCTGCTCTCCGCACCGTAGATCCCTTTTCATCACTAATTCCCCCTATCTCCCTCGCCGCTGTCCTCTTTCGCAGCTGATGGGCCAACAGGCGACTCGCCTTTTCCCCATATTCATACCTCATCCCCTGTGCCTTCCTCCACTGTGCCTCCGGCCTCCTTGTGGTCAACAGGTCGAACTCCGTCTGGAGTCGTCGCCTCTCCCTGTATAGACCTTCCTCCGGGGCCTCCGCGTATTCTTTATCTACCCTCAAAATCTCCCCCAGTAGTCTTTCCCTTTCCTTGGCCTCTATTTTCCCCTTGTGGGCCCTGGTGGAGATCAGCTCTCCTCTGACCACCACCTTTAGTGCTTCCCATACTACTCCCACTCGGACCTCCCCGTCGTCATTGGCTCCAGGTATCTTTCGATACATCCCCGCACCCTTCCGAAGACTCCCTCATCCGCCAGTAATCCCACATCCAGTCGCCAGAGTGAACGCTGTTCCCTCTCCTCTCCTAGTTCCAAGTCCACCCAGTGTGGGGCATGATCTGAAACAGCTATGGCTGAGTACTCAGTTCCTTCCACCCTCGAGATCAGTGACCTTCCCAAAACAAAGAAATCTATCCGGGAATACACCTTGTGGACATGGGAGAAGAAGGAGAACTCTCTGGCCTTCGGCCTCACAAATCTCCACGGATCCACTCCCCCCATTTGGTCCATAAACCCCCTAAGCACCTTGGCCGCTGCCGGCCTTCTTCCGGTCCTAGATCTAGATCTATCTAACCCTGGGTCCAACACGGTGTTAAAGTCCCCCCCCATTATCAGGTTTTCTACCTCCAGGTCCGGGATACGTCCCAGCATCCGCTTCATAAATCCCGCGTCATCCCAATTCGGGGCATATACGTTAACCAACACAACCTCCATTCCCTCCAGTCTGCCACTCACCATTACATATCTGCCTCCGCTGTCTGCTACAATGTTCCTAGCTTCGAATGACACCCGTTTCCCCACCAGAATGGCCACCCCTCTATTCTTTGCATCCAGCCCTGAGTGGAACACCTGTCCCACCCATCCTTTCCTTAACCTAACTTGGTCCGCCACCTTCAAGTACGTCTCCTGAAGCATGGCCACGTCTGCCCTCAGTCCTTTCAAGTGCGCGAACACTCGGGCCCTTTTAATCGGCCCATTTAGGCCTCTCACGTTCCACGTGATCAGCCGAACTGGGGGGCTGCCTGCCCCCCTCCCCTGTCGACTAGCCATCACCCTCTCTAGGCCAGTCCCACGTCCCGATTCCGCGCACCCACCCGTTCCCCAGGCGGCGCATTCCCGCCCCGACCACCCTTTCTTTTACCAGTTCCTCTTCGATCTCTGCAGCAGCAACCCAGTTATCCTCCCCCCCCCACTCCCCACCCACCCCCCCCCCCGCTAGATCCCCATCTAGCATGATTGCTCCCCCCATATTGCTTCCGAAAGTCAGCTGACTTCAACTGACCCCGGCTTCTCCCGCTCTCTCCTTGACCCCCCCCCCCCCCCGTGTGGGGAACTCCCATCTACCTTGCGCCTATCTTCCCGCCATCATCTTTCTGGCGCGGGAACAAGAACAGTAAGCCCCGTGTTCCCTATAGCTGTCCCGCCCCTTGTGGCGCAGCTCCCTCTGCCGCCCCACTCCCATTCCCCATCCCCCGCCTATGTCTCTTCTTCCCCCCCACTGGCGCCCACATTTCTTAGTGTGTCCCCCTCCCCAATTTACATCTCTATATACATCGGCATTGTCATTTCCCCTCTAACATCAGTCCCTCAGTTCTGATCCAGTTTCTCGTTTTTAATGAAGGTCCATGCTTCTTCCGCCGTTTCGAAGTAGTGATGCCTCTCCTGGTGCGTGACCCACAGTCGCGCCGGCTGCAACATCCCGAACTTCACCTTCTTCTTGTGTAGCACCTCCTTGGCTCGATTAAAACTCGCCCTCCTTCTCGCCACCTCCGCACTCCAATCCTGGTACACCCATACCACCGCATTCTCCCATCTACTACTTCGTACCTTTTTGGCCCATCTCAGAACTACCTCTCTGCCATTGAAGCGATGAAATCGCACGATCGTCGCCCTAGGTGGTTCTCCTGCCTTTGGTCTCCTCGCAGGGACCCGATAAGCCCCTTCCACTTCCAAGGGGCCCGAGGGGTCCTCAGCTCCCATTAGCGAGCGTAGCATCGTGCTCACGTAGGCCCCGCCGTCCACTCCTTCCACTCCCTCGGGGAGACCCAGGATCCGAAGGTTCTTTCTCCGTGATCTGTTTTCTAGGACTTCAATCCTTTCAATGCACTTTTTGTGGAGTGCCTCGTGCGTCTGCGTTTTGACCGCCAGGCCCAGGATCTCGTCTTCGTTGTCCGTCACCTTCTGCTCCACCACGCGGAGCTCCATCTCCTGGGTCTTTTGTGCCTCCTTAAGCCCCTCAATTGCTTGTAGCATCGGGGCCAGCACCTCCTTCTTAAGCAGCTCCACACACCGTCTCAAAAATTCGTCTTGGTCCGGCCCCCATGTCGCCTGGACTCTCTCCGCCGCCATCTTGCTCCTTTTTCCTTCTGCCCCTGTCCTCGAGGATTCTTCGCGATCTGGCCGCCGCCGCCGATATTTTTCTTTTCCGTTGGGGGGGACTCCCTGTTGTCTCACCCCACACCGGGTTTCGTCCCGAAAAAATTCCCCGTTGGGGCTCTTAAAAGAGCCCGAAGGTCCGTTCGAGCTGGAGCCGCCGAAATGTGCTGCTTAGCTGGTCATCGCCGCAACCGGAAGTCTTATCTCCACAAACTTAACATGCGATTCCATTACTCAGGTCAGTTCGTTTTTCCTCTGGAAGGTAACTCAACAATTTATCCCAAATTTTACGAACATCCTCGTTTTCCAATTTAATTCGAGGGATGTCAAATTCAAAGTCATCTGGATTTGGTTCTTCACTTTGAGTTAGAATCATTAAAACCTCCTCCATTTGCTCTCCTTCCTTTTCAAAGTACCTTTTAAGCATATTCACATGACGCACTCGGTGGGTTTTCCTTCTATCTGGCGTTCTTATCACTTAATTCACTTCACTTAATTTCCTTTCAATCTGATAAGGTGCAAAAAACCTTGCTTTTAAAGGTTCACCTACCACTGGTAACAATACTAAAACTTTATCTCCACTGGCAAAACTGCGAACTTTGGATTTCTCTCCGCTACCCGTTTGTAGACACCGTTTCACAACATTTTGTGCAATTTTTAAATGCTGTCCAGCCAATTCACCTGCTCTATTTAATCGTTCCCTAAAATTTGACACGTAATCCAATAATATAAGTTCCGATTTCTCACTCACCAATTTTTTCTTAATCAATTTAAGTGGTCCTCTTCATGACCAAAAATTAGTTCAAAGGGACTAAATTTGGTTGACTCAGTTGGTGCATCCCTAATTGCAAACAGTACGAATGGAATTCCTTTATCCCAATCCTCTGGATAATCGTGACAATAAGCCCTCAACATTGTCTTTAATGCCTGATGCCACCTTTCTAACACTCCATGCGATTCTGGATGGTACACAGTTGATTTAAATTGTTTTATTCCCAAGCAATCCATAACTTATTTGAATAACTTTGAGGTAAAATTGGATCCTTGATCCAATTGTATTTCTGTGGGTAGTTCATATCTAGTAAAAAAAACTCCTCCACAATCTTTCTAGCTGTAATATTGCGTACTGGAATGGCCTCTGGAAACCTAGTAGACACATCCATTATAGTCAAAAGATATTGATTCCCATTTTTCGTTTTTGGGAAGCGGTCCTACGCAATCAATTAAGCCCCTTGTAAAAGGTTCCCCAAATGCTGAAATGGGTATTATGGGCGCTGGTTTTATCACTGCTTGAGATTTCCCCATCACTTGACATGTGTGACATGATTGACAAAATGTAACTACATCTTTGTGTAGTCCAGGCCAATAAAAATGTTTTTGGATTTTAGCTTGAGTTTTCCTTACTGCCAAATGACCTCTCACTGGTACCTCATGTGCAACTCGCAACACCTCCTTTCTATACCCTACCAGCAATACTACTTGATGAACTTCTGCCCACTTTTCATCCGCCTGCATATTTAAACGTCCCCATTTTCTCATCAAGCCATCATTTTTTATGGTAATAACATTCTGGTATGCACTCTTCCATGTATGCTTTCTGATACATCCGTTTTATTTCTATATCTTTCTGTTGTAACTCCGCCAATTTTCCTGAACAAAAAATATCCGCCTCATCCTCCACCTGTTCTTGTTCTTTTCCAACCATCTGATCAAAAATTGTTTCTGATAATTGAACTTCAACTTCATCTTCACTCTTTGATTTCTCCTCTTGTCTTAACCTGTGACTTTGCAACCTTGTTACTACACAATCTGGAAACATCCCAGGATATTCGTCCTTCAACACTTCAGTTGTCTGATTTTCCACTGGCTTATCAACCACAGTAGGTATCACTTCCACTTGTGATCCAGCTAGATCATTACCCAAGATAAACTGTATTCCTGGACAAGATAGTTTCTCTATTATTCCTACTACCACTTCACCACTGTTCACTGGACTTTCCAACCTTACCTGATATAATGGGACACTACTCTTCTCACCCTGAATTCCACATATTACCACTTTTCTGACAATATTCTTCCCAAACCACATAACTCCTCATCTCTTATCATAAAGATTGACTAGCTCCCATATCTCTTAAAATTGTGACTTCTTTACCTGCTCCTTCTGGTACACATAAGTAAACTTTACCCACACAAGTAAATTCTTTAAAGAGATCTGGCACGTCCTTATCAATCACCTCTTGATCAGGCTGTACAATGTTTTGTACCTCCTCCACTTCACTTGGACTTTCCTTTACCACTTTAACAAACCCCACTGTCTTATTCTGTTTTACCACATCAGCCTTTCCCGTGCTTTTCTTCAACCATCAACACTGTGACTTTACATGACCTAGTTTATTACAGTGAAAACATTTGAAACTTTTAATTTCTCGACCACCTTCCTGGATTTCTTTTTTAATCTGAGGTACACTCCTTACCTCCCATCAGATCTCCTTTACCTCTACCACTTGAGTATTTCTCTTTTCCCCAGTTTCTATCCCTCTTAGGCTGAAACTGATGTTGGAAACCAAGCTTTGATTTATGAACTAATTCATAATCATCTGCCATTTCTGCTGCTAACCTCACAGTTTTAACCCTCTGCTCTTCCACATGAGTTCTCACTACATCGGGAATTGAATTTTTAAACTCCTCCAAAAGTATAATTTCTCTGAGAGCTTCATACGTTTGGTCTATTTTCAAAGCCCTTATTCACCTATCAAAATTACTCTGTTTGAGCCTTTCAAACTCCATGTATGTTTGACCAGGTTCTTTCCTTAAATTTCTAAACCTTTGTCTGTAGGCTTCAGGCACTAGTTCATATGCACCTAAGATGGATTTTTTCACCTCCTCATACGTCCCAGATACCTCCTCTGGTAGTGATGCAAACACTTCATTAGCCCTACCTACCAGCTTTGTTTGAATCAATAATACCCACATGTCCGGTGGCCATTTCATTTGTTTAGCTACCTTCTCAAATGAAATGAAAAAGGCTTCTACCTCCTTCTCATCAAACCTTGGCAATCCTTGGACATATTTAAATAGATCCCCACCAAACCTTCGACTATGACGCTCTTTCTCTTTATCCTCATCATTATCCTCTAACTGTACGTTTCCCTTTACATCCGCCAATATTAACTGACGGTCATGTTTCATGGCCATTTTCTGAAGTTCAAACTCTCTATCTTTTTCCCTTGCCTCTCTCTCTTTTTCTTTTTCCCTGATCTGTATCTCCCTTTCTCTTTCTTTTTGTTCTGCTCGGGCTATTCATTCTTTGTTTCTTTCTTCTCTCTCCTTTTTGTTTCCCTGATCTGTATCTCCCTTTCTCTCTCTCCTCTCTCTCTTTTTCTTTTTCCCTGATCTGTACCCCCCTTTCTCTCTCTTTTTGTCTCATTTTGTATTCAAGCTGCTTTAATTCTTTGTCATGTTCAAGTTGCTTGATTTGTAAGTGAAAGTTTTGCCAGTTCTAATGAGTCAGACTGTATCTGAGGCAATTTTGAATGCTCAGCTAGCACCGTAAGTACCTCTTTTCGCATGCTTGCCAAATCTAAAAACCTTTTCTCAGCAGTCGACGGAGCAGCTGATGCAGTTCATACAGGAGGGCTTCGCCAAGCAGAAATAGGAATGCTTGGACCCGATTAAGGAATCGATTGCTCGTCTGGAACATAGACTGAAAGCTCAAGATCGGGCGATCCAGAAAGTGGAGAAGCCACTGACTGAGCAGGAGGAACACCAAACAGCAGTGGAGTTGGAGGTGGGGCTGCTGAGAGACTAACAGAAAAGGCTCCAGGAGAAGGTGGAGGGTCTAGAGAATAGGTCCCGCCAGCAGAACTTGAGAATCGTTGGTCTCCCAGAGGGGTCCGAAGGACCGGACGCAGGGGCATATAGAGCGGGCATGTTCGAGAAGTTACTGGGGGATGGGATGTTCTCCCCACCCTTGGAGGTGGACAGAGCGCACCGAGCGCTCACGAGGAAGCCGCGTGTGGGGGACACCCGAAAGCGATGGTGGTGAGATTCCACAGGTACCTGGATAAGGAGTGTATTCTACGGTGGGCCAGGCAGACACGGAGCTGTAAGTGGGAGAACAGCATTCTGCGTATATACCAAGATCTGAGCGCGGACGTGGCCAGGAGAAGAGCAGGGTTCAACCAAATAAAGTCGACCCTTTTCAGAAGAAGGTGAAGTTTGGACTGCTGTACCCGGCCCGTCTTTGGGTCACTCTTGAGGAGCAACATTTTTACTTTGAGTCGCCTGAGGAAGCGATGGACTTTGCCAGAAGGAAGGGGCTGCCAGTGGACTGAGGTGTTTGAATTTTGCTGCAGCATTCATGTTAAAAAAGTTTTTGTTTTTGGACTTTATCTGTAATGCCTTCTGTATTGATTTGGGGCCTGCCACATATTTGTGTGAGTTAAAGTTTGCATTT
This sequence comes from Scyliorhinus torazame, assembly GCF_047496885.1. Lineage (NCBI taxonomy): Eukaryota > Metazoa > Chordata > Chondrichthyes > Carcharhiniformes > Scyliorhinidae > Scyliorhinus > Scyliorhinus torazame. Next base: position 66,278,585 of record NC_092709.1, read on the forward strand.
GTACTGATGGGGGATGGAGGTGTGAATTTTAGATGTGGGGTTTTCTTTTTGATTTTCTTTGTGTTTCTTTCGGGCAATTGGGTTGGGATTGTTGCATACGTATGTCCGAGCGGGCGAGGGGGTGGGAACAATAGGTGGGAAAATGTCTGGCGCCATGGGAGGGGGCTACCAAGCTAGCTGGGCAGGTTGGCTCACGGAAGCGCAGTGGGGAATGAGCAGATGTTATGCTTGTTGAAGGGGGCGGTGTGCATAGTGCTGGTACTGGGGGCGGGGGGGAGGGGGAACTGTTCTGTTGACAGGGGCGGGACGTTTGCTGGGGAACAAGAGGGAGGTGAGGGACGGAGGCTGCCTGGGAATGGACCTGCGGATGCTTGGGGTGTGAGCTGGATACTGTCCCAAGAAAGATGGCTGATGGTGATGGCTGATCGGCAGAGGGGGGGGGGGGGGGCGAGGGCGGGGGCGAGGGGGGGGGGGGGGGCGAGAAGCCCTCCAACCAGGCTGATCACATGGAACGCAAGAGGGCTAAATGGGCCCGTTGTGAGGGCATGCGTGTTCGCGCATTTGAGGGGATTGAAGGTGGACGTGGCAATGTTGCAGGAGACACACCTTAGAGTAACCGATCAGATTAGGTTAAGGAAGGGACGGGTCGGACACGTTTTCACTTGGGGCTGGATCTAACACTATTGGGGTCACGATCCTGATTAACAAGCGAGTGTCATTTGAGGCGGGACGAATAGTTGCGGATGTGGGAGGCCGTTACATCATGGTTAGCGGGAAGCTGAAAGGGCTGCCGGCGGTGCTTGTGAATGTGTACGTGCCAAATTGGGATGATGAGTTCATAAGGAGGATGTTGGGGAAGATCCCGGACCTGGATTCGCATAAGTTGGTCATGCGGGGGACTTCAACACAGTCATTGACCCAGGGCTAGACCGGTCGAGCTCAAGGACAGGCAGGGTGCCAACAATGGCAAAGGATCTGAAGGGGTTTATGGAGCAGATTGGGGGGTGGGGGGGGGGGGGGGGGGGGGGCACGGAGATCTGGACGGCCGAGAGTGAAGGATTTCTCCCTTTACTCACACGTGCATTAAGTGTACTCCCAGATTGACTTTTTATCTTGAACAGGGCTTTGCTGACGGGGTTAGTGGATACTGAGTACTCAGCGATCACGGTCTCAGATCATGCCCCGCACTGGGTAGATCAACAGGTGAGCAAGGAGGGTGGCCAACGCCCGCACTGGAGATTGGATGTCGGACTGTTAGCGGATGAGGTGGTGTGCGGGCTGGTGAGGAAATGTATCCAGAATTATCTGGAAGTTAATGATACAGGGGAAGTCGTGGCTGCAATGGTCTGGGAGGCGGTGGTTAGAGGGGAGCTGATCTCGATACGGGCCCACAGGGAGAAGGTAGACAGAGCAGAGACGGACCGACTGATAAGGGAAATACTTCAGGTCGACTGAAGATATGCGGAGACCCCAGAGGCAGGGCTTTTAAGGGCATGACGGAGGCTACAGGCAGAGTTTGGCTTGTTAACTACAGGGAAGGTGGTGGAACAGCTGAGGAAGGCGAGGGGGGCGATATATGAATATGGAGAGAAGGCCAGCAGAATGCTTGTGCAGCAGTTCAGAAAGAGGGAGGCAGCCAGGGAGATTGGGAAAGTAAAGGACAGGGTTGGGAACCTGGTCGGAGATTCAGCAGAGGTTAACAGGGCGTTCAAGGAGTTTTATAGCAGGCTGTAGGAGTCGGAACCCCCAGTTGGGTCAGAGGGGATGAGGCAATTCTTAGGGGGGCTGAGGCTCCCGAAGGTTGACGAAGGGTTGCTAGAAGGACTGGGGGCCCCGATCGGGATGGACGAAATAGCAGAAGGGCTGAAGGTCATGCAGTCAGGTAAAGAACTGGGACCGGGCAGGTACCCAGTGGAGTTTTATAAAAAGTTCTCTGGGATACTGGGGTCACTGTTGATGAGGACATTTAATGAGGCAAGGGAGAGAGGGGGGCTTCCCCCGATGATGTTACAGGCCACTATCTCATTGATCCTGAAGCGGGATAAGGACCCGGAGCTATGCGGGTCCTACAGACCGATCTCCTTATTAAACCTAGACGCCAAACTGCTGGCCAAAATCTTGTCCTCTAGGATTGAAGACTGCATTCCGGACGTGTTTGGGAGGACCGGACGAGATTCGTTAAGAGCAGGCAGTTGGCGGCCAACGTTAGAAGGCTGCTGAATGTAACTATGATGCCCCCAGAGGTTAGGGACGTGGAGGTAGTGGTCGCAATGGATGCAGAGAAGGCATTTGATCGGGCGGAATGGACCTATCTGTGGGAGGTGCTGGAGCGGTTTGGATTTGGACGGGGCTTCATCGACTGGGTTAGGCTGCTGTATCAGGCGCCTGTGGGGAGTGTACGGACGAGCAGGTTAACCTCGGGCTATTTTAGGCTGCACCGGGGGACGAGGCAGGAATGCCCCTCTCCCCACTTCTGTTTGAGCTGGCCATAGACCCGCTGCCAATTGCGCTGAGAGCCTCAAGGGGCTGGAAGGAGCTGGTTCGGTGAGGGGTGGAGCATAGAGTCTCGCTATACGCAGATGGCCTGCTCCTATATGTTTCGGACCCACTAGAAGGGATGGAAGAAATTATGAGAATTCTGGGGGAATTTGGCCGGTTCTCGGGTTATAAATTGAACATGGGGAAAAGTGAGATGTTCGCGATCCAGGCAAGGGGGCAGGAGCGGCGACTGGGGGAGCTGGCGTTTAGAGTGTTAGTGGGAAGCTTCCGGGACCTAGGCATCCAGGTGGCATGGGAATGGGAACGGCTACATAAATTAAACTTGACCCGACTAGTAGATCAAATGATTTCCGAAGGTGGGACATGCTCCCGTTATCACTAGCTGGGAGGGTACAGACAGTGAAAATTACGGTCCTCCCGAGATTCCTGTTTGTGTTTCAGTGTCTCCCCATCTTTATTCCACGCACCTTCTTTAAACGGGTCAACAAGGTGATCTCTGGCTTTGTATGGGGGGTAAGACCCCGCAAGTAATAAAGTGGATGCTGGAGCGCAGCCGGGGGGAGGGCAGGCTGGCGCTGCCCAACTTTAGTAATTATTATTGAACGGCAAATATCGCCATGATTAGGAAGTGGGTGGTGGGAGGGGGGTCGATGTGGGAGCGAGTAGAGGCGGCATCATGTAAAGCCACGAGTTTGGGGGCATTGGCACCTCTGCAGTTCCCGCCGGCACGGTACTCCACCAGCTCCATGGTGGTGGCGGCCCTGAGAGTCTGGGGGCAATGGAGGAATCATGTGGGAGCAGAGGGAGCATCGGTCTGGTCTCCAATCTGCAATAACCATCGGTTTGCCCTGGGGAGGTTCGATGGAAGGATCCGGAGAAGGCAAAGAGCAGGGATCGAGAGGATGGGAAATCTGATTATAGAGGGGAGCTTCCCCAGGCTGAGGGAGTGGGAGGAGATATTCGAACTGACGGGTGGAAATGAGTTTAGGTACCTGCAGACGCGGGACTTCCGATGCAGGCAGGTCTCAACCTTCCCGCTCTTACCACCAAGGGGAATACAGGACAGGTTAGTTTCCAGAATGTGGGTGGGAGAAGGGAGGGTTTTGGACATTTACAAGGAGTTTATGGGGTCAGAGGAGATGCAGACTGGGGAGCTGAAACACAAATGGGAAGAGGAGTTAGGAGGAGAGATAGAGGATGGTCTCTGGGCGGATGCGTTGAGGAGAGTCAACGCGTCCACAACATGTGCCAGGCTCAGCCTGATACAGTTTAATGTTGTGCACCGGGCTCACATGACAGTGGCCCGAATGAGCAGGTTCTTTGGGGTAGAAGACAGGTGCGCAAGGTGCGGGAGGGCCAGCGAACCATGTTCATATGTTTTGGGCATGCCCGAAGCTTAGGGGATTCTGGCAGAGGTTTGCGGATGTCATGTCATGTCCAAGGTGTTAAAAACAAGGGTGGTACCGAGTCCAGAGGTGGCGATTTTCAGAGTGTCGCAAGACCCGGGAATCCAGGAGACGGATATTATTAACTTGGAGGGACTCAAAGCCCCCGAAGTCGGAGATTTGGTTAACTGACATGGCTATCGTCTGTCTGGAGAAAATCAAACTCGCCCTGAGGGTCAATGTTAGGGTTTGTCCCGAGATGGCAGCCGTTCGTTGATTTCTTTGGGGAAAATTAACTGTCAGCAGGTGTGGAGGGGGCGGGGGGTTTAGTTTTTAGACTAGGGTGTTGGTAAGGTGGGACCTGTGAGGGAGGAAGACGGCCTTTGCACTGTGTTTATATTTGTATGTACATTGTTTCTTCTGTTATTGTTATAAAACCATAAATACCTCAATAAAATGTTTATTAAAAAAATCTATACTCAGTCAGCTGAAGTATGAAGGCCATTCCACCTGGAAAGAAGAAAACTACAGTGCTATCGTGTGAGCTATCAAGGCTCCAAATCGACATAAACACCCTCAGTCAGCCCTGGGATGCTGGAATCTGAAATAAGGACGGAAAATGCTGGGAAAATTCAGCTGGCCTGGCAGCATCTGCGAGGAGGGAAAACGGTAAGAAGTCTTACACCAGTTTGTCTTTGGGCAGCAGCATCTGTGACTGAGCAGTCTTCTTTTTTTTTTTAAATTTAGAGTACCCAATTAATTTTTCCAATTAAGTGACAATTTAGCATGGCCAATCCACCTACCCTGCACATCTTTAGGTTGTGGGGGTGAAACCCACGCAAACACGGGGAGAATATGCAAACTCCACACATAGTGACCCAGAGCCGGGATCAAACCTGGGACCTCAGCGCCGTGAGGCTGCAGGGCTAACCCACTGTGCTACCGTGCTGCCCTGAGCAGTCTTCAGGATACCCTCTGCTCATCCCAAATTTGGCCAGGGCTAGAAAAGGTGCCTTAAAAATTGGCTGTGCCACCCTCCCCTGGCTGGAGAACAGATCCCGACAGGATCACTCTGTTTGTGGTAAAAGCAATAACACTATACATTTTCTAAATTGGAATATGAGAACACTCGTAGATAATGTCAAGAACAACCACCTGGAAAGAAGAAAACTACAGTGCTATCGTGTGAGCTATCAAGGCTCCAAATCGACATAAACACCCTCAGTCAGCCCTGGGATGCTGGAATCTGAAATAAGGACGGAAAATGCTGGGAAAATTCAGCTGGCCTGGCAGCATCTGCGAGGAGGGAAAACAGTAAGAAGTCTTACAACACCAGGTTAAAGTCCAACAGGTTTGTTTCAAATCACCAGCTTTCGGAGCACTGCTCCTTCCTCAGGTGAATGAAGAATATGTTCCAGAAACATTTCTATAGACAAAGTCAAAGATGCAAGACAACAGATCATCACAGATGCTGCCAGGCCGGCTGAGTTTTCCCAGCATTTTAAGTCCTTATTTCAGATGCCAGCATCCCAGGTCTGACTGAGGGTGTTTATATCGATTTAGAGCCTTGATAGCTCACACAATAGGGCTGTAGTTTTCTTCTTTCCAGATGGTTGACGAGTGTTCTCATCTTCCAATTTACAAAATGTAAAGTGTTATCGCCTTGCATCTTTGACTTTATCTGTATAAATGTTTCTGGAACATACCACTTCATTCACCTAAGGAAGGAGCAGTGCTCCGAAAGCTGGTGATTTGAAACAAACCTGTTGGACTTTTAACCTGGTGTTGTAAGACTTCTTACTGTGCTCACCCCAGTCCCAACGCCGGCATCTCCAGATCGAGGGAAACAGAGTTAACGTGGAATAGATTTGTGATGCCCTCCTTTCTGTATTCTACACATTAGATGCACCGGTCAAGTGACTGAACTTAAATTAATTGCCAGTTACCGTTTCGATTAATTTTTTTTTGTTGGGGGGGGGGTTAAACACGTTGTAAACGTTTAAATTTAAACTGAGCGCCGGCCGCTCAAACGACGCACCGAGCGGATGTGCGGGGCGGCCGGGAGCGGAGTCGGTTTATAGCCTTGTCCCCCTCCTCTGTGTGTGTGTGTGAGAAGTGAAAGCGGCTGGCAATGGCGAACCCTTCTCCGAAAGCCAAGCCGTCCGAGGCGGCCAACCCGCGGGTTTACGTGACGTCAACATCGGGGGGGAGACAGGTAGGGGCCGCGCTGCCGGCCGGCCGGGTCAGGGTGAAGTCAGGGTCAGCCGGAGCGCGCCGGCCCACCCTTTGTCCCGCCGGGTTGCCCACTCGGACGTGCATGCATCCTCTCCCACTCTCAACCCTCCAGACAAAACCATTCCCTGTTACTCCTATCACGATTCTTATCCGTTGAACTTTCAGGACATCGGAAATCATTAGTGTCCTTTTAAAAAAAATAACGAAGTCCCGACCTCTTGTTTGTGTCGGCGTGTTGCCCCCCCCCCCCCCCCATATCTGCCCACTTGCCCCCCCCCCATATCTGCCCACTTGCCCCCCCCCATCCCCCCCCCCCATATCTGCCCACTTGCCCCCCCCCATATCTGCCCACTTCCCCCCCCATATCTGCCCACTTGCCCCCCCCATATCTGCCTCAACTGACACTCTCCCCCCCCCATCTGCCACTCTCCCCCCCCCCCCCCATCTGCCCGCTCTCCCCCCCCCCATCTGCCCACTCTCCTCCCCCCCCCCCATCTGCCCACTCTCCCCCCCCCCCCCATCTGCCCACTCCTCCCCCCCCCCCATCTGCCACTCTCCCCCCCCATCTGCCCACTCCCCCCCCATCTGCCACTCCCCCCCCATCTGCCCCACTCTCCCCCCCCCCCCCATCTGCCCACTCTCCCCCCCCCCATCTGCCCACTCTCCCCCCCCCCCATCTGCCCACTCTCCCCCCCCATCTGCCCACTCTCCCCCCCCATCTGCCCACTCTCCCCCCCCCATCTGCCCACTCTCCCCCCCATCTGCCCACTCTCCCCCCCCATCTGCCACTCTCCCCCCCCATCTGCCCACTCTCCCCCCCCCCATCTGCCCACTCTTCCCCCCCCCCATCTGCCCACTCTCCCCCCCCATCTGCCCACTCTCCCCCCCCCATCTGCCCACTCTCCCCCCCCCATCTGCCCACTCTTCCCCCCCCATCTGCCCACTCTTCCCCCCCATCTGCCCACTCTCCCCCCCATCTGCCCACTCTCACCCCCCTGTCTGCCCACTCTCACCCCCCCTGTCTGCCCACTCCCCCCCGCCACCCATCTGCCCACTTCCCCCCCCATCTGCCCACTCCCCCCCCATCTGCCCACTCCCCCCCATCTGCCCACTCCCCCCATCTGCCCACTCCCCCCCATCTGCCCACTCTCACCCCCTGTCTGCCCACTCTCACCCCCCCTGTCTGCCCACTCCCCCCCGCCACCCATCTGCCCACTCCCCCCCCATCTGCCCACTCCCCCCCCATCTGCCACTCCCCCCCCCATCTGCCCACTCCCCCCCATCTGCCCACTCCCCCCCCATCTGCCCACTCCCCCCCCATCTGCCCACTCCCCCCCCATCTGCCCCTCTCCCCCCCATCTGCCCACTCTCCCCCCCATCTGCCCACTCTCCCCCCCATCTGCCCACTCTTCCCCCCCCCATCTGCCCACTCTTCCCCCCCCATCTGCCCACTCTTCCCCCCCATCTGCCCCTCTTCCCCCCCCCATCTGCCCACTCTTCCCCCCCATCTGCCCACTCTTTCCCCCCCCATCTGCCACTCTCCCCCCCCATCTGCCCACTCTCACCCCCTGTCTGCCCACTCTCACCCCCCCTGTCTGCCCACTCCCCCCGCCACCCATCTGCCCACTCCCCCCCATCTGCCCACTCCCCCCCCCATCTGCCACTCCCCCCCATCTGCCCACTCCCCCCCCATCTGCCCACTCCCCCCCCATCTGCCACTCCCCCCCCATCTGCCCACTCCCCCCCCATCTGCCCACTCCCCCCCCCATCTGCCCACTCCCCCCCCCCCATCTGCCCACTCCCCCCCCATCTGCCCACTCCCCCCCCATCTGCCCACTCCCCCCCCATCTGCCCACTCCCCCCCATCTGCCCACTCCCCCCCCATCTGCCCACTCCCCCCCCATCTGCCCACTCCCCCCCTGTCTGCCCACTCTCACCCCCTGTCTGCCCACTCTCACCCCCTGTCTGCCCACTCTCACCCCCCCTGTCTGCCCACTCCCCCCCGCCACCCATCTGCCCACTCCCCCCCCCATCTGCCACTCCCCCCCCATCTGCCCACTCCCCCCATCCCCCCCCATCTGCCCACTCCCCCCCCATCTGCCCACTCCCCCCCCATCTGCCCACTCCCCCCCCATCTGCCCACTCCCCCCCCCATCTGCCCACTCCCCCCCCCATCTGCCCACTCCCCCCCCCATCTGCCCACTCCCCCCCCCCCCATCTGCCCACTCCCCCCCCATCTGCCCACTCCCCCCCCATCTGCCCACTCCCCCCCCATCTGCCCACTCCCCCCCATCTGCCCACTCCCCCCCATCTGCCCACTCCCCCCCCATCTGCCCACTCCCCCCCCATCTGCCCACTCCCCCCCCCCCCATCTGCCCACTCCCCCCCCCATCTGCCCACTCCCCCCCCATCTGCCCCACTCCCCCCCCATCTGCCCACTCCCCCCCCCATCTGCCCACTCCCCCCCATCTGCCCACTCCCCCCCATTGCCCACTCCCCCCCCCCATATCT